>NC_066572.1:865000-882500 GCF_024679095.1 Eriocheir sinensis
ATACACGAGGGGGAAGTCCGGATAAAGGCATGGGTGTGAGAGAGCGAAGCAGCACGAGCCCGGATTACCGAGGGGCGAGTCCGGATAACCGAGAGTCGAGTCCGGATAAACGAGGGTCCAGTCCGGATAAACGAAGGACCCCGATTTTTGGGAGGAAATTTGACTCGTTCAGAAAATTTGCGACGCTTCGAAAAAAGAGTCAGAGTCCCGAACCGAAGATGAAGGAGGAGGAGGAGGAGGAAGGAAGAGGAGGAGTGGGGATGAAAGAGGAAGAAGAGGAGGAAGAAGTGGAGTTGAGGAGTGGATTTGGTGGTGGTGGTGGTGGAGACAGTATCAAACCGCGTCCAGCCACAAAAGTCTTCGTTCTACCTCCACTCAACACCACTCAACACCACCTCACCACCACTGCGTCAACACCAGAATCACCACCCACACCACCACCGCCACGCTCCTCCTTCACCTCCACGGTTTCATCACCACCACCAAAAGTGTCATCACCACCGGCTTCAACTCCACTAAAATTCAACACCAGACCCCCACGTACAATCTTTCCCCTCCACAACACCACTACCTCCACCTCATCCACCATCACCAGGCTGTCATCACCACCAAAGTCCACCACCACCACCACCACCACCAGCTCAACACCACCGCCTCTATCACCAAAGCCAAAGGTCTTCAACACCGCTGTCATCACCACCTCAACCCCATTTAAACCTCCACCTCCAGCCACCACCAGAAGAGGAGGAGGAGGAGGAGGAGGAGGAGGAGAGAAAAATAACAATAATATGAAGGAAGAGGAGGAGGAGGAGAAGAAGAAGGAGAAGGAGGAGAAGAAGAGAGAAGAGGAGGAGGAGGACAAGAGGAAGAAGAACAGGTAAGAAATAGTAGTAGTAGTAGTAGTAGTAGTAGTAGTAGTAACTTATGATCAAATTTACATTCTTCTCTCTCTCTCTCTCTCTCTCTCTCTCTCTCTCTCTCTCTCTCTCTCTCTCTCTCTCTCTCACACACACACACACATTTACATACATAGATATTTTGCAACCCTTAACCCCCCCCCCCTCACACTCTCTCTCTCTCTCTCTCTCTCTCTCTCTCTCTCTCTCTCTCTCTCTCTCTCTCTCGGCCCGTGCCCACAATGGACTTAAAATGAATCTTGACACGAGTGAGATAGAAAGATTAGAGCGAGAGAGAGTGTGTGAGAGAGAGAGAGAGAGAGAGAGAGAGAGAGAGAGAGAGAGAGAGAGAGAGAGAGAGAGAGAGAGAGAGAGAGAGAGAGAGAGAGGATACGGGTAGTGTTGTAACCATTTCCATAGCAGTAGCAATAGTAGTAGTATTGGTAGTAGTAGTAGTAGTAGTAGTAGTAGTAGTAGTTGTAGTAGTAGTAGTAGTAGTAGTAGTAGTTAACATAATACAATTCTAACATATATTAATCTTTTTCAGCCAAGCGACCACCACTACTACTACTACTACTACTACTACTACATCAACTCCAACTATCCAGGGTGGTGTAGCAGGCCCTGGAGGTGGTGATGGTGGTGGTGGTGACCCCTCATCACCACTCTCAACACCACAAAAAGAAGAAATGGTGATGAAGGCGAAAACCCACGAGTATCCCCTCTTGAAAATCGTAGAGAATGGAGATTTCGATGGAGGATTTTGTGAAACGAATTCTTCCTCTTCTATCGCTAATATCTCCGAGTCTACAGCGATGGCGATAGAACCGAAGGATGGAAATAGTGCCCAAAGCCTTAAAGTAGAGATTGAAAGCCTGACCCAGCCCGCAGAAAGCCCAGAAAAGCCTGTAGATATGAAAGAAGTGGGGGAGTGCAAATTAGAAGCGGATTTGACACCCTCTCACAAAATCGCTAATATCTCCCAAACCACAGCGATGGAGATGGAAACAGAGGGTGGAAATTATACCCAAAGCCCTAAAGTAGCGATGGAAAGCCCGACCCAGCCCGTGGAAAGCCTCAGACAGCTGGAAAAGGCAATAGAAAAAGAGGAAAATGAGGAAAAATTAAAAGATGCAATGGCGACCCTCTCTGCAATGTTGCCAGATCACGACATCCCAGCTAACCTTACTACAAGTTCTCTAAATAACGAAACCGGTGCGAAAACAAGCCCCAGCGCACTTGAGAACACTGATAACGAACAGATAACGAAAACAACACATGGTGGGCGTGGTTTCGATAACGCAGTGATGCCAAATCGAGACCAACCTGTAGCTACTAAGGGTTCACATTTTATTCTGGCTAAACTGACGGAAGGAGAGAAAAATGAAGGGAATGAAAAAATGGAGATAAACGGAGGAAAAGGGAGAGAAGGAGAGGAGGGAGAGGGTGATAAAGATAGTGGAAAGATAGAAGATAATACCCTGGACCCTCTAGTGAAGATAGGAGATGGGGAAACAGGAATAAAAGGGAGAGATATTGAAAAAACGCGAAAAATCCCTCTGGAAAACATCACAGAGAAGGAAATGGTTAAGATAATTCAAGATAATCAAGAAAGTAAGCAAGAAAAGATAGAAACCGCCCAGGAACTCACACTAGATAACGTCATTGCGGAACTTGAGAACATCGCGATTCTAGATACCGGCCTGAGAACAGAGGAAGAGGGAGAAGATAGCAAGATAGAGGGTAAGATAGAAACCACAAAGATAGATAAGATAGAGACCGCAAAGATACCGACCACAGACCCAGAGGAAGATAGCAAGATACATAACAAGATAGAAACCAATAAGATACCAACTAAACCCCCAGAAGATAGCAAGATAGATAACAAGATACCCACTACAGACCCAGAGGAAGATAGCAAGATAGATAGCAAGATAGAAACCAGTAAGATAGCAACTACAGACCCAATGGAAGACAGTAAGATAGATAGTAAGATAGAAACCAGTAAGATACCAACTAAACCCCCAGAAGAAGATAGCAAGATAGATAACAAGATAGAAACCACAAAGATACCAGCTACAGATCCAGTGGAAGATACCAAGATAGAGGGCAAGATAGAACCCGCCTCTGGAACCCCTGAAAACGCCCAAGATATTAAAGATAGCATTGAAACCACAAGGATACCAAGTAGATACCCATTTCAAGATACCAAGATTGTGGGCAAGATAGAACCCGCCTCTAGAGACCATGAAAACGGCCAAGATAATGAAGATAGCGTTGAAACCATTAAGAAAACAAGATATGGAGAAGAAACCAAAGATATTAAGATAGAGAACGCGTTAGTAACCGCTTCTAGAGACCCTGAAACCACTCAAGATAAAGAAACCATTAAGATAACAGCGGAAACCGAGGCACCAGAGGAAGTTAAGATAGAGAACAAGATAGCAACCAAGAAAACACTAGATACCGAAGCCCCAGAGGAAGTTAAGATAGAGAACAAGATAGATACCAGTTCTCAGATGATGGAAATTCCTGTACATCTTCAAGAAACCGATAAGATAGCGAGTAGGGACCCAGTGCAAGATAGTAAGATAGAGAGGAGGATAGAAACCGTCTCTTGGAAGACTGAAACCGCTTTAGATAATGAAGATACCGTTAAGATAGCCACTACAGACCCAATGCAAGATAGTAAGATAGAGAGGAAGATAGAAATTGCCTTAGAAAATGTAGAAGCCAAATGTATAGAGGGAGGGAAGGAGGAGGAGGAGGAGGAGGAGGAGAAGAAGAAGGAAGAGAAGGAGGAGGAGGAGGAGAAGAAGAAGAAGGAAGAGGAGGAGGAGGAGAAGAAGAAGGAAGAGGAAGAGAAGGAGGAGGAGGAGGAGAAGAAGAAGGAAGAGGAAGAGAAGGAGGAGGAGGAGGAGAAGAAGAAGGAAGAGGAGGAGAAGAAGAAGGAGGAGGAGGAGGAGAGAAAACAACATCAACAACGACAACAAGAGCAAGTCATCACCACCACCACCACCATCACCACACCACCATCACCACCACCACCTCATCACCACACCACCACCACTACGCCTCCACCTCGCCCGCCCTTCCCCTCCCCGGTCAGACGGAAAACAAGAGGAGGAGGAGGAGGGGTAGGAGGTGGGGTAGGGGGGTCTCTTCCGTCCTCCCCTTCTCTTCCAAGGAAGGGGAGAGCCGCCCCCGCTCCCCCTATCCCCATGGCGAGGTCCCTGCAATCTATTAATGGTAAGTAACAGATAGATAGATAGGGGAGGAGGGGCGAGTCTGTAGGCCTAAGCAAGTCAGCTCCTGGGAATCTAACCGGCCTAAATAACGACGATATTTATAAGGATGACCAGAGCTTCTGTTTATACTAGCGTAAGAAATTATACTAACACTACCACAACTAACACGACTATCTCCGCCACAGACCAGCCACAGAAGTCACCCACCACCACCACCACCACCACCACCGCCTCACCACCAAAAGCCAAGAAATCCTTAAACCCATTCTACTCCGACGAAGAAGAGGAGGAAGAGGAAGAGAGGAGGAAGGAGGAGGAGAGGAGGAGGAGGAGGCCTGTCCCTTCCCCTCGAAAGACTATTCCATATAACCCATTTGAGGAAGAGGAGGAGGAGGAGGAGGAGGAGAAGAGGAGGAGGAGTGCCTTAACCCCAACACAAGGAAGAAGAGAAGAAGGAGGAGGAGGAGGAGGAAGCAACCCCTTTGACTCCGATGAGGACGATAATTCTTCCTCCCTCCTTCCTCCTTCTCCTCCTCCTCCTAAACCTTCCTCCACCAACCCCTTCGGAGAGGAGGAAGACGAGGAGGAAGAGGAGGAGGAGGGAAGACTGAGGAGGGAGGAGGAGGGGAGGAGGTCTCTCTTCCACACCCGCTCCCCCCTGACCAGAGAGGGGGTGAGAGGGAGCCTGCCCCCCCATATGATAGGAGGAAGAGGAGGAGGAGGAGGAGGAGGAGGAGGAGGAGGAGGAGGAAGGAAGAAGAGGAAGGCCCCACTACCTCCACCCCAGGTCAGTAGTATTAGTAGTAGTAGTAGTAGTAGTAATAGTAGTAATAATAATAATAATAATAACACACACACACACACACACACTCTCTCTCTCTCTCTCTCTCTCTCTCTCTCTCTCTCTCTCTCACTAAAAATATTAAAAAAAATTCTCTCTATTTCCAGACGCCACCAAGAGGAGGAGGAGGAGGAGGAGGAGGAGGAGGGAAGAAGCCCCTCCCCCGCCCCTCCACCTCGCATGCCCCCACCCCCTCCAAGCAGCCGAAAATATTAGAGAAAGTGAGAGAGAGAGAGAGAGAGAGAGAGAGAGAGAGAGAGAGAGAGAGAGAGAGAGAGAGTGAGAGAGAGAGAGAGAGACTACTGTTGTTGTTGTTGTTATTGTTATTAAATAGATCTGATATATATTGTAGTGTGTGTGTGTGTGTGTGTGTGTGTGTGTGTGTGTGTGTAATCTATCTATCTATCTATATATTCTCTCTCTCTCTCTCTCTCTCTCTCTCTCTCTCTCTCTCTCTCTCTCTCTCTCTCTCTCTCTGTATATATAAAATAATAAATATAATAATGTTTAAATGTGTTTTTTTACCCTTGAGAGAGAGAGAGAGAGAGAGAGAGAGAGAGGATGGAGGTATCTGTCCAAAATATCTTACTCTCTCTCTCTAAGCAAAAGGAAGCAAAAAAATGAAGAAATAAACACAGAGAGAGAGAGAGAGAGAGAGAGAGAGAGAGAGAGAGAGAGAGAGAGAGAGAGAGAGCACCCCTAACAAGAGACAGATATAAACACACACACACACACACACACACACACACATACATACATACATACACAGGTGTTTTAGTGGGTGATTCACGGACATGTGTGTACGAGGAGGAGGAGGAGGAGGAAGAAGAACAAGAACAAGAACAAGAAGATGAGGAAGAAGAAGAAGAAGAAAAAGAAAATGAGGAAGAGGAGGAGTAGGAGGAGGAGGAGGAAGAGGAAGGAAGGAAGGAAGGAAGGAAGGAAGTTAGAGGAAGAAATTCTCTCTCTCTCTCTCTCTCTCTCTCTCTCTCTCTCTCTCTCTCTCTCTCAGTCTCCCTCTATCTCTCACGGGGGTAGGACACACACACTCTCTCTCTCACTCTCTCTCACTTTCTCTAAACACACACACACACACACACACACTAACACACACACACACACACACACATTGAGATATCGTGTACGTGTTTGCGTGTGTGCGTGCGTTTGGTAAGTAATTGATTTCTCTCTCTCTCTCTCTCTCTCTCTCTCTCTCTCTCTCTCTCTCTCTCTCTCTCAGTTAATGAAGCTTTGCAAAGGAATATTTTACCTTAAATACCTCCTCCTCCTCCTCCTCCTCCTCCTCCTCCCCCTCTTCCTCCTCTTCTTCCTTCCTCCCTCCATTTCTTCCTTCCCTCCCTCTCTCTCTCACTCTCGCAGTCTTTCCTCCTCTTCTTCCTCCTCCTCCTCCTCCTCCTCTTCCTCATGCTAGCCTGCAAGACGACCCCCGCCCCCCCTCGCCCCCCTCGCCCCCCCAGGAAGGAATGCCCCCCAAATATACTCGACGTCCATCAAGTAAGTAGTAGTAGTAGTAGTAGTAGCAGTAGTAGTAGTAGTAGTATAAGTGTGTGTGTGTGTTTCACTTAAAAATTTATAATATATATTTTTTTCATTTCCTCCTCCTCCTCTCCTTCCCTTTCATTCCTCCTCTTCGTCTTCCTCTTTCTCCTCCTCCTCCTCTTCTCCTTCTTCCTCCTCCTCCTCCCAGGCCATCATCAACAAGGACCTTCCAACCCTCCAGCGCCTTACAACCAGCCGTCCACAACCGAACACAAAATGCCCCCCCAGCCCTCCCTGTGGGTTGGACCTGGGTGCGCCTGTGCGGGGGGCCACGGCACTGTCCCTGGCGGTGTACCAGGGGCAGCTGGGGGCCGTCAAGCTGCTCATAAAGGCAGGGGCGCCCATTGATAAGAGAAGTCGAGACCATTTGGACAGGATTGAGACGCCCATCATAAGTGCCATCAGGTGAGGAGGGGGAGGGGGAGGAGGAGGAGGAGGTGTGTATCCGTAAGGTGCACACCTGGGTGTATTTATCATTAGCGAGCCTCTGCTCGATGGTGCGCCGAGCGGCGGCTGGCAGGCAGGCAGGCAGGCAGGCAGGCAGGCAGGCGGGCAGGCAGGCAGGCCAGGTGGCGCAATGCGTATTATCCTTCTGTTTTCCTTTCCTTTAATGATTCGTGAACCCAAAGGCTTTTAATTGTTTTCCTTTTGGAGATTTTCATTTTCCTCTTCGCCCATAAGGACTGCTGTCACTGCCAAGTCACTGCCACTAACATTCTGGAACATGTCAGCACGGCTGTCCCGGCTGAAGGGCAGCATCGTGCTGCTGACGGTGTGGGCAGCACGATGGTGCCGGCCCATCACGGTTCCGTGCAGGGCAGGGCCGTCTACGTGCTGGCGTGGTGTGAATACACGTGCTGGTGCCGGGCAGTTACGGCCCTGTCCAGGTACGGTCACGCGCCGTAAGCGTGCTGGTGTAGTGAGAATCGGCCTTAACGAGCGGTCGTGTGTGCCGTCCAGCCTGCCAGCGGTCACCGCACAGCTCGCCGTGTGGGGCAGGCCGCCCGCCCACCACGGGCAGGACAGACGCACGGTGAACGTGACCGTCGGCGACCACCACCACCACCCGACACTAACCGAACGGCGTCCGCTCGCTATCCGGACGCCGTTCACCAGCCAACGGCCGGCAGGTGTCGGCCACCGGCGGCACTCCGCTGCCGTCCAGACGCAGGCCACTCGGCCACCGGACGACGACCTTTTTACGACCTCTGGTCGTTACGTCGTGCACATGACGATCGCACGCACGACCGTGTGTGAGCGGTCGTTAGCAGGTGGTACAGTCAGCGTGAGTGCCTGGCCTCAACAAGGCGGTGGTGCGCGGCAGCCCCGTGGTGGGTCAGGTTCACGGGAGGAGCCTGGCGTGGCCCTGCAGCCTCCCAGGGTCCTCATGTTCTCCCCCTCCCCCAGGCTGGGCCACAGGGACATCTTCGAGGAGCTCCTGCGGGCGGGGGCGTCGCTGCACACCCCTGACTTCTACAACACCCGCCCCCTGTGGCACGCCGTCAAGGAGCAACGGCCAGCCTTCGTCAGGACCCTGCTGCACCACGGGGCACCCCTGGCCAACCCTGGGGGGGGCGGCGATAACCCTCTCACTGTGGCCATGGAGTACTTGGGATACAAGGTGAGGGGGGGAAGAGGAGGAGGAAGTGTGTTCGTTTGTAGGTGTGTTTTTTATTATGATGTTTGATTTGGTATTTCTCTTCCTCTTCTTCTTCCTCTTTTTCTTCTTCCTCCTCCTCCTCCTCCTCCTCCTCCTCCCTCTTCCTTCCTTCCTTTCTTCTTTTAAATAACAATAAAATGATAAAATCTAACTTTATTCCTCCTCCTCCTCTTCCCCAGGGGCGGCGTGACACAGCCCTCGAGTTAGTGGCCGCGGGAATTCCCCTGAGTGACCGTGACCTCGGGGGGCGGTCACCTCTACACTGGGCGCTCCACCACCGTGACCTGACCTTCGTGACCTTTCTGGTGGAGGCGGGGGTCAGTCTGCGCCCCCCGGAGAAGACTGGAGGAGGAGAAGGAGGAGGAGGAGGGGACCCACAGCTCCTATCGACCAATCAGAATTCTCCTTTCGAATGGATTGAGGAAAAGGGAGATTCTGATTGGCTGAGAGATCGGTTGGCCACGCCCCCTTCCCTCCTCAGCCAATCACGTGCCAGGATTCGCGATATCTTGGTTAATAGGCAAAATAGGGATCTACGCCCCCTCCTCCTCCTCCTCCCCCTCCCCCCCTCTCTCCTCTCCTACCTCGCCTTGGAGAGAGAATTGGAGAGAGCGAGAAGTTTTCCTCCAAGTGAGATGTGAGAGAGAGAGAGAAATTGACTATCTCTCTCTCTCTCTCTCTCTCTCTCTCTCTCTCTCTCTCTCTCTCTCTCTCTCTCTCTCTCTCTCTCTTTTATTTATTATTATTATTTATCTATTTTTTAGTTTCTCGTTCAAGATGAGTTTATATCTAGTCATGTACGTGTGTGTGTACGTGTGTGTGTGTGTGTGTGTGTGTGTGTGTGTGTGTGTGTGTGTGTGTGTGTGTGTGTAATAATAATAATAATAATAAATTTTGTAGCATTTGAAATTGTATTAATAAAAAGGATATTTGTATTATCTTTCAATTATCCCCCCCCCCCCTCTCTCTCTCTCTCTCTCCAGTTAGGTAGGTCATATTTCCGCTTATTTCTCTTCTTCTAGGCCTAATTAAACCTCCTCCGACTGCCTAATTACTCTGAAAAGGTTAATTAATAAGTAGGTAAGGCAGGGAGGTCATTAAATAGCGTAAATAATGGAGAAATAATGAAAAACAAAGGAGGTGTTTGTCATCTGTCAATCCGCCATTTGTCACCCCACTCAAGAGACTCCATATTTTCGCTCATTTCTCTATCTTTAAATAACTTGTAAGGTCCCTCCGGCTTACTAATTACTCTCAAAAGGTTAATTAATAAGTAGGTAAGGCAGGGAAGGCGATAAATTCAGTAATAAAGCAGAAAATAACAAAAATAATGGATGGTGTATCTGTGAGCAGCCTCCATATCCCTTCCCTTCCATCTGTCAACCACAACCATATTTCTGCTTATTTCTCTTCTTCTAGGCCTAATTAAACCTCCTCCGACTGCCTAATTACTCTCAAAAGGTTAATTAATAAGTAGGTAAGGCAGGGAAGGCGATAAATTCAGTAATAAAGCAGAAAATAACAAAAATGATGGATGATATATCTGTGGGCAGCCTCCATATCCCCTTCCATCTCCTGTCAACCACCCTCATATTTCTGCTTATTTCTCTTCTTCTAGGCCTAATTAAACCTTCCCCGACTGCCTAATTACTCTCAAAAGGTTAATTAATAAGTAGGTAGGGCAGGGAAGGCGATAAATTCAGTAATAAAGCAGAAAATAACAAAAATAATGGATGGTGTATCTGTGAGCAGCCTCCCTTCCCTTCCATCTCCTGTCAACCACAACCATATTTCTGCTTATTTCTCTTCTTCTAGGCCTAATTAAACCTTCCCCGACTGCCTAATTACTCTCAAAAGGTTCATTAGTAAGTAGGTAAGGCAGGGAAGCCGATAAATTCAGTAATAAAGCAGAAAATAACAAAAATAATGGATGGTGTATCTGTGGGCAGCCTCCATATCCCCTTCCATCTCCTGTCAACCACCCTCATATTTCTGCTTATTTCTCTTCTTCTAGGCCTAATTAAACCTCCTCCGACTGTCTAATTACTCTCAGAAGGTTAATTAATAAGTGCGTAGGGCAGGGAAGCCGATAAATTCAGTAATAAAGCAGAAAATAACAAAAATAATGGATGGTGTATCTGTGAGCAGCCTCCATATCCCCTTCCATCTCCTGTCAACCACAAACATATTTCTGCTTATTTCTCTTCTTCTAGGCCTAATTAAACCTTCCCCGACAGCCTAATTACTCTCAAAAGGTTAATTAATAAGTAGGTAAGGCAGGGAGGTCATTAAATAGCGTAATAATGGTAAAATAACGTAAAATGTGAGATGCCTCAACATACCTCTTCGAATGTAAACAAGAAGGGGATACGAGTGTACTTTATTTTCCTCGATTTTCATTATTTTAACTTTCCTGGTTATTTCTTTTTATTTATTTAGTTATTATTGTTATTTATATGTAATTAAGTGATTGGAATTACTTAGAACACCTCCTAGTAATTATATGTCAGTCTCAAGTAATTACATTTTTCATAATACGACTTTCTATGTAATCTAGGCTTATATATAATCTCTTCACATTCTAGAAATTATATATATTGTAATTACATATATTTAGGGCATAATTATATATCTCTAACCGAGTAATTACATTTTCTATTATGATTTAGGATCGTAACTCATCCCTTTACAAGCTTCGAGTAATTATATATGTAAGAATTATATATATTATGATGGTAATTATATGTTTTCTTATGTAATTAATGGTTTTGTATGTAATTTGAACCTTGGAATTATATAGTACAGCAAAATTACTTTACTAATGATAATAATAATAATAATAATAATAATAATAATAATAATAATAATAATAATAATAATAATAATAATAATAATAATAATAATAATAATAATAATAATTTGGGGGTTGAAAGAAAGTAATTATATATGAGTTTCTGCATAATTATATTTAAATACAAACAGATAATTACAATAGTTATATATATACAGAGAGAGAGAGAGAGAGAGAGAGAGAGAGAGAGAGAGAGAGAGAGAGAGAGAGAGAGAGAGTTGTAATCCTATGTAATTGACTGGCTTTGATAATTATATATATATTTGAAGTTAGTAGCAAAAAAAATAATAAAGAAAATTAGAGAGAGAGAGAGAGAGAGAGAGAGAGAGAGAGAGAGAGAGAGAGAGAGAGAGAGAGAGAGAGAGAGAGAGAGAGAGAGAGAGAGAGAGAGAGAGAGAGAGAGAGAGAGAGAGAATAATAATGACAATAATAATAATAATAATAATAATAATAATAATAATAATAATAATAATAATAATAATGAGTTAATAACAAACATACATACAAACAAATTATATGTATACATGAGCATTGTACACACACACACACACACACACACAAATACGCACACAGAGAAACATACACTACCAAATCTATACATATACCTATGTGTGTGTGTGTGTGTGTGTGTGTGTGTGTGTACGTAAATTAGGTATACATGTGTGTGCGTGTGTGTGTGTGTGTATGTGTGTGTACGTCAAGGCTATGTATACTTTCTGAAATCACCCAAAAAATCATACATGTGTGCGTATGTATGTATGTATGTGTGTGTGTGTGTGTGTGTGTGTGTGTGTGTGTGTGTGTGTGTGTTTAGGCCTATACATAATACATTGAATACGTACACACACACACACGCACTTAATAATAATAATAATAATAATAATAATAATAATAATAATAATAATAATAATAATTGTAATATATCATTTAAATTATTATTATTATTATATATTTTAATCAGTTGAGCCTGTATATATAATTATCCTCCTCCTCCTCCTCCTCTTCCTCCTCTTCCTCCTCCTCCTCCTCCTCCTCACACTCTTCCTCTCCTCCTCCTCTTTCTAACGAACATACACACACACACAATCCGTCACCTACCCCATACCTCCTCTTCCTCCTCCTCCTCCTCCTCCTCCTCCTCCTCACTGGGGCACGGGAGGTTGATGTGTCCTCTTCAGCGACCTCATTCCTCCATGGTTTCGAATGGCCATCATCAGCTCCTCTCGAGCGTCCAAACTTGGTCCACCCTTCGGAGAGACAATCCTCTTTCCATTCGACGATCTCCGCTCTCCTGGGGGGGCTGGAGGTGCGGGAGGTGCCATGGGGGGTGCGGGGGGGATGGGCGGAGCTGGTGGTGGTGGAGGTGCGGAGGTGTGCGGTGGTGATGCGCGCTGGGGAGGTGTTTTCTGAGGAGATGCGGTTGTGAGCGGACGTGCTCCCTCGATGATTCGGCTGGAGAACTCGTCGGTTGGAGGTGAATTCTGCCGGAACCCGCGGACTACCGGAGCGGGTCTGGCCTGGGGGGGCTGCGAGGGGGCCTGAGGTACCGGTTGAGGCATCTGCGGTGGTTGGGTCTGCGCCGGTTGAGTCGGTAGAGCCTGCGACATCGGTTGACTAGGTTCCGTGTTGAGTTGGACCACCGATCGGACCTTATCTCTTGTTGCGGTTGATTCCGGTTGCCCGTCGGAGGCTACCGTGACCACTGAGGTGTACCGTGGTCCGCCGGTCCCGGTTGATGGTCCTCCGGTTGTTGGTTGAGCTCCGGTTGATGCGGTTGTCTCACCATTGAAGAAGTATTGAGGGCGATTTTGATCCTGTCGAGAGAGAGAATGTGTTAGGAAGAGGAAGAGGAAGGAAGGAGAGGAAGAGGAAGGAAGAGGAAGAAGGAAAGAGGAGAAGGAGGAGGAGAAGGAGGAGGAGAAGGAGGAGGAGAAGGAGGAGGAGGAGGAGGAGAAGGAGGAAGGAAAAAGAAAAATATTAAAAAACCACAAAAAACTCACAAACATATTTTCACACACTCTCTCTCTCTCTTTCTTTCTCTCTCTCTCTCTCTCTCTCTTACCTGTGGCGGGGACTCTCTTCTTCCTCCTTCTCCTCCTCCTCCTCCTCCTCCTCTTGCCTCCTCCTCCTCCTCTTCCTGCGTCAACCCCAAGCCTTGTCTCTTATTTTCCAGCTCCTTCCAGAATGCGGTCCTGTCTGGCTGCTGCGGGGCTGTTTGGGGCTGTTGCGGGGCTGTCTGGGGCTGCGGGGAGGGCTGCTTAGTGGGCCAGGTAGCAGACGGGGCAGTAGAAGCAGGTGGAGGCCCGGTCGCAGCAGCAGGGGAAGCAGAAACAGCAGGAGAAGGGCGAGTTTGCAGAGGCTGTGGCTGGTATGGTAACTGCTGTGTTGGGGCGACTTGCGGACTTGGCTTCTGTGGTGGCCAATCCTGAGGGTGCTGTTGTTGTTGTTGTTGGATAAACTGCGCGAACTGCTGCTTCTGCTCAGGGGGGAGGGCCTGGTATGACTCCACAGCAGCAGGCACAGCAGAACTAGCAGGGACAGCAGATATATTAGCAGGACCAGAGGGTTGTGTAGGGGGCCACTGGCTAACTCGAACCGCACTCCCGTTGTTGTTCCCAGTGTTCTCACCCACCGGTTTGACGTACCCCCGGGGCCCCTGTGGTCTGGGGGACATACGCTGCTGGGGCATACCCTGGGGCACCCCTGGACCCATACCCTGTGACATAGGCTGGGAAATGGGCTGGGATATGGGCTGGGATATGGGCTGGGATATCGGCTGGGTTGGCTGAGGTTGCTGGTAGGGCTGTCGCATCCCCTGTGGTATGCCCTGGGGCACGGGCTTGGGCATGGGCTGGGTAGGGGCTGCCACAGGGGTGATAGGGGTGGGGGAGGGCATGGGGGGGTACCCTGGGGCCTCCTGGGGGGGCATAGGTGAACGGTCTTGCCAAGTTCCGATGTTGATTTGAGGTTCCTCCCATCTGAGAGAGAGAGAGAGAGAGAGAGAGAGAGAGAGAGAGAGAGAGAGAGAGAGAGAGAGAGAGAGAGAGAGAGAGAGAGAGAGAGAGAGAGAGAGAGAGAGAGAGAGAGAGAGAGAGAGAGAGAGAGAGATTATCATTAGCATACCAATAATAATAATAATAATAATAATAATAATAATAATAATAATTGTATATATAACATTATTTTTTCCTCCTCCTCCTCCTCCTCACACCTACCTCCTATTCTGCTGTTGTTGTTGTTGTTGTTGTTGTTGTTGTTGTTGTTGTTGCTGCTGGGGCCTAATGTTGACCTGTCCCATACCTCGGGTCAGGTCGGACATCACTGGGGCGGGTCGCGAGAAGGTCGGGGCGTGGAGCTGGAAGGAGTGACCCGTTAAAGCTATCTCTCTCTCTCTCTCTCTCTCTCTCTCTCTCTCTCTCTCTGATGGTGTGGTTATATGAATTCTCCCGTCGTGAATCGATCGGAAATTCTAAACTTAAACATTTTTCAATATTTCTCGGGAATGAAAAACGGTACGATGGTTCTGTTCAGGGTCAAGGGTAGGCGGATCTTTCGGGCTTCCAGCGGTGGAATTTTTTTTACGTTAGCGCGCGTGGTTTTCCGTGGAGCGGCAAAAATGATAAGACTTTTTTGAGCGATTGTGCGAAAGTTGGAAAAATATATTTGGATGATGTTGGTCTCCTCCTCCTCCTCCTCTTCCTCCTCCTCTTCCTCCTCCTCCTCCTCCTCCTCCTCCTCCTCCTCTTCCTCCTCCTCCACTCACCTCCGCATCGCTGGTCTCACTCGGTCCATCCTCAAATCTAATATTTATAATCCGCTCCACAGGCTGTCGTCGGACCCCTGCCCCCCCCGGAACCCCTGGGCCTACGCTGGGGTTCCGGGCCTCCACCAACACCTCCTGCTGCTGGGGGGGCGGGGCTTGCTGGGGGGGTGCCTGCTGGGAGGGTCCGCTGCCTAGGATGTCCCTCATGACCTGGAATTAAAATCTCGGTTAGTCTCAAATCATGATCTGTCGCTGTTCGATGATTCCTGTGTTCTGAGCCTTACCACAGACACACAGACATTCTACAGACATTCTACAGACATACTTACATTCTACAGACATACTACAGACATACACAGACATTCTACAGACATACTTACATTCTACAGACATACTTACATTCTACAGACATTCACAGACATTCTACAGACATACTTACATTCTATAGACATTCTACAGACATACACAGACATTCTACAGACATACTTACATTCTACAGACATACTTACATTCTACAGACATTCACAGACATTCTACAGACATACTTACATTCTATAGACATTCTACAGACATACACAGACATTCTACAGACATACTTACATTCTACAGACATACTTACATTCTACAGACATTCTACACACATTCACAGACATTCTACAGACATACTACAGACATACTTACATTCTACACACATACTTACATTCTACAGACATACTACAGACATACACAGACATTCTACAGACATACTTACATTCTACAGACATACTAACATTCTACAGACATACTACAGACATACTTACATTCTACAGACATTCTACAGACATTCTACAGAGATTCACAGACATTCTACAGACATACTTACATTCTACAGACATTCTACAGACATTCACAGACATTCTACAGACATACTTACATTCTACAGACATTCTACAGACATTCACAGACATTCTACAGACATACTTACATTCTACAGACATACTACAGACATACACAGACATTCTACAGACATTCAGACACTCCACAGACACACAGACATTCTACAGACATACACAGACATTCTACAGACATACTTACATTCTACAGACACCATATTGAAAAATTGTTAAGTAAGCCATCAATTTCGGCCTATTTGACCTTTTAATTGATTCTCTAAGTTAATATCAAGGCTGAAAAAACAATATGCTCTCCACCTTGATTAACAGGTGAGGAAGCACAGGTAAATATCAGGTATAATTCCTGGGTCATAATATCTACTGTATACACACACACACACACACACACACACACACTCACTCACACATTCTAAAATCACCCTAGAAACAGTTTTTCACACCCTATTCAAACTCTTTTCACATATACTGCATCCTTTCCCTTCCCTCCCTTCCCCAGCCCTTCCCCCCTTCACCCTACACTGTCCCACACACCCTAGAAACACACTTTTTCAGACCCTTTTCCAAACATTTTTCAAACTCATTCACACAAGCAGCTCCATTTCCCTTCCCTTCCTTCCCCTTCCCTTCCTTCCCCAGCCCTTCCCCTTCCTTCCCTACCCTTCCTCAACACACTCACACCCTACTTACACCCTTACACACACCCACACACCCCAGAAACACACTTTTTCAGACCCTTTTCCAAACATTTTTCAAACTCATTCACACAAGCAGCTCCATTTATTTCCCTTCCCTTCCTTCCCCAGCCCTTCCATTACCAGCCCTTCCCCTCCCTTCCCCACCCTTCCTCAACACACTCACACCCTTCCTACCCCCTTACACACAGCCACACACCCTAGAAACACACTTTTTCACACCCTTTCCAAACATTTTTCAAACTCATTCACACAAACAGTTCCACTTCCCTTCCCTTCCTTCCCCAGCCATTCCCCCCTTCCCCAGCCCTTCCCCCTTCACCCCCACACACTTACACACCCCTACACAGTCCCACCACCCCAGAAACACACTTTTTCACACACTTTTCCAAACCTTTTCCACACAAACTGCTCCTCTTCCTTTCCCTTCCTTCCCCTTCCCTTTCCTTCCTTCCCCAGCTATTCCCCCCTTCCCCCACCCTTCCTCAACACACTCACACCCTTACACACACCCACACACCCTAGAAACACACTTTTTCACACCCAATTCAAACTATTTTCACACAAACACCTCCGATTCACTTCCTTTCCCATCCCTTCCCTCCCCTTCCCTTCCCCAGCCATTCCCCCTCCTCCCCCTTCCCCCCCGAGGCACTCACCCCTACACTCTGCAGCTGGGGGGGGTTGGAGGCCAGGGGCGCCACGCGGGAGTGCAGGACATGCTGGTTTTGAAGGAGTTGTTGTTGCCATTTATAGAAGTCCTGTTGAAGCTTCATGAATTCGTCTGCCAGTCCGGCCTCTCCAAGCATAAACGGCCCTCCTCCTCCTCCTCCTCCTCCTCCGGGCACTCCTCCACCTCCCCCCATGAAGAAGGGCATCCCTCCTCCCCCTCCAGTGCCTCCAGGACCCCCGTTTCCTCCTCCCATGCCTCCGAATCCTCCTCCGAAGTTAGGATTCATGTTAGGGAAGGAAGGGTTGTAGGATTCTGGGTTCCCTCCGACCCTCTCTCCGTTCCCTCCAGTTCCTCCTCCTCCGCCCTGCATTCTTCCTCCTCTTCCTCCTGGTGGTGCGTTGTTACCTGGAAGAAGAGGAGAGG
>NC_066572.1:890000-905000 GCF_024679095.1 Eriocheir sinensis
AGGGGTTAATGAAGGCCTTACCTGTGTCCTGCGGAGGGCGGCGGGGGGGCGGAAGGCGTGTGGGGGGCGGCGATCCCCTTCAGAAGCCCCCCTTACAACCCATCTGGCGGGGGCGTTCTTCAAATTCCCGCTTGAAAACTCCCTGAAGAACGGCTTTTCCGGGAGTACTGGCTTGCCTGGAGGGGCGTGGGGGGCAGCGGGGGCGGCAGAGGTAGTGGCGGAGGTGGAGGTAACAGTGGAGGTAGTGGAGGAGGCAGTGGAGGTAGTGGAGGAGGCAGTGGAGGGAGTGGAAGGCTCACTTTTAACGACCTTGTCATAACTGATTTCTTGGGCCCTGGACTTGTAGGTCGAAATGGAGAATGACACAACGGGGGGTTTATATCTCGCCCCCTGGGGATCCGCGCCCCCCGTGGCTTTGCTGGGGAGCCCAGGGGGGGCGGGGGTGTCTGGCAGAGGAGGGGGGGCGCTGTCGTAGCTATGGGAGGCGGCGGAGGAGGAGACGGAAGAGGAGGAGGAGGATCGAATTTTTGTGATTTTTGAGTCTTCGCACGATTCATAGGTTGAGGAATCTTGCCTGTGTGCGTGTGTGTGTGCGTGTGCGGGGGCTGTGTGTGCGTGTGTAGGTGGGGGAGAGGTTGCTGTAGGCGTGGGCGTGTCCGTGGGCGTGGGCGTGTGCGCGTGGCTGGCGTACACGAGCGTTTGTTTGGGGGTGAGTTCAATGATTCTTGGTTCGGTTCGCGGTTTTGTTGTGTTTGATTCAAGTATCGCGGATTTGAGTTCCGCAATCATGTCTCTCTTCCTCCTCTCCTCCTTCCCTCCTCCCTCCTCCTCCTCTGCGCTTAAGGAGGAGGAGGAGGAGGAGGAAGACGTTAAGGAAGACCCTCTCCTCCTGTTTCTTCTTCTCCTCCTCTTCTCTCTTCCTTCCTTCCTTCCTTCCTCTTTTGGTTTGATGATAAGTCTCTCCTCCTCCTCCTCCTCCTTCTTCTTCTTCTTCTTCTTCTTCTCCTCCTCCTCCTCTTCCTTCTTCTTCCGAGGGGGGGAGGGGCGGTCCTGGAAGGGGGTGGGGGGGTCAGGAAGAGGGTACGCCCATGACAGACTCCTCTCCTCTTCCTCCTCCTCCTCCTTCTTCCTCCTCACCTCTTCCTTATGTGACTCTTCTTCTGAGGAGGAGGATGAAGAGGAGGAGGAGGAAGGGGAACGCTGTCGTGGCCTTCCTCTTCCTCCTCTTCGTCTGTCTTCCTCCTCCTCCTCTTCCTCCTTCTTCTTAGCGACCATTCCATTTTCGCGATTTTTGGGTGATTCAGGTTTTACGGAATTCACGGTTCGCGATTTTCCGACCCTTTTTGTTCTCTTGGGAGGCTGCGGCGACGGCGGGGGGGACTCATCGCTCCTGTGCGCTTCCCCGTAACCCTCCACGCGTCTCGACTCCCTGGGCGGCGAGTTTGAGCGATGCGCGTTGCCCCTGAGCGCTAAACCGTCACCTCTATCGCGATTTCTGGCTTTCGGAGGTGCAGAATCGCTGTTACTCTCGCTATCCTCGCTCCTGTGCGCAACTCCGTAACTTGGCGTGCGTTTTGACCCCCCGGACGGCGATTTAGACTGATGCGCGTTGCTCCTGTGCGCGAAACCGTCACCTTTCCCGCGATTTCTGGTTATAGGAGAGGAATGCCCGCTACTGTCCGACTCCTCGCTCCTGTGCACACCTCCGTACCGCTTCTCTGTAGGACGAGGGGAGGGCGACCGACTGCTCTCACTGCTCCGGCGCGCATCTCCGACACCCCGACTCCCGCGCCCACGGACCTGGTTTCTACGCGTCGGTGGCGGTGTGGGCGCCTCATCACTGCTCTCATTGCTCCTGCGCTCAGCTCTGTCACCTCTTACATGCCTGGAGGAAGACTCATTGCCCCTGTGCGCGAATCCGTCACCCTTGTCGCGTTTTCTTGCCGTAGGTGAAGAGTGGCTGCTCGTGTCGGATTCCTCGCTCCTGTGCCCTCCTCCGTAACGCCTTTCGTGTGTATGGGAGGACTCATTGCCCCTGTGCGCAGATTTGTTACCTTTGAGTTTTCTGGGCATAGAAGGTGAAGAATGACCACTGCTGTCGCTCTCCTCGCTCCTGTGCGCAAATCCGTCACTTTTCGCGTGTTTTGAGGCCCTAGGGGGTGATTTAGAGCGATGTGCGTTGCTCCTGTGCGCAAATCCGTCACCCTTATCGCGTTTTCCGGCTACAGGTGAAGAGTGGGTGCTGGTGTCGCTATCCTCGCTCCTGTGCGCAAATCCGTCACCTTTCGCGTCCCGGGGTGAAGATTCATTGCCCCGGTGCGCGATTCCGTCACCGCGAAGTCGGCTTGTTGGTATTTTCGAGTCGCTGTCACTCTCACTCTCACTATCGGTCTTCTCATTGCTCCTGTGCGCACCTCCGTCACTCTCGCTGCTGGTACTGTCACTATCCTCGCTCCTGCGCTCGCCTCCGTAACGTCCCGCGGATTCCTGGTCCCGGCGCGCGATTCCGGCACCCGGCGCCGTCCCTTCGCGGTGCCGGGACGGTGCGGGCGCCTTGCTCCTGTGCTGGTCTGCGTCTCCCTCCTCGCCAGAGCTCTCAGAGGAGAAACTCGCGCGATGGGTCTGTACCTCGTGGTCTGGAGGGGAGGAGGAGGAGGAGGAGGAGGAGGAGAAAAAGAAGGTAAGGAATAAAAGAAAAAAATAAGAATGATGATGATAATAATAATAATAATAATAATAATAATAATAATAATAATAATAATAATAATAATAATAATAATAATAATAATAATAATAATAATAATATTAAATAAAAGTAATATAATGATAACCAGAGCAAAAAATTAACTACTACTACTACTACTACTATTACTACTACTACTATTACTACTACTACTACTACTACTACTACTACAACTACTACTACTACTACTACTACCACCCAGGGCATCACACTACTATCAGATGCAATAATAATAATAATAATAATAATAATAATAATAATAATAATAATAATAATAATAATAATAATAATAATAATAACAGAATTCAGCCCTCAATAAGTAAGTTCCAATCCCTTATAAGTAGAATCCAACACCTTACTTAAGCAGAAATTGATCCCTTTGTAAGTAAGTTGTAGAAGTCAGCAGAGTTTGACCCTTTGATAAGTAGGTTCAGATTCCTTAAGTGAGTAGAATCTAATCCCCCTTATGAGCAGGTTCCAATCCCTTTAGTAAACACATTATAATTCCTTATAATGGTAGCTTCCAATCCCTTTCATTAGTAGATTCCAATCCCTTATAAAAGCAGTAAGTAGGTTCCAATCCCTTATAGCAGTAGTAGGTAGGTTCCAATACCATATAGAGGTAGTATCCAATCCCTTATATAACCAAGTTCCAGTCCCCTTGAGTTAGTAGAATCCAATCTCTTTAGTAAACAGGTTCCAATCTCATTAGTTAATAGGTCCCAATCCCTTACCGAGGCAGCACTGAGTCCCCTATAGCAACAGAATCCAATCCCTTATAAATAGGTTCCAATCCCTTTAGTTAACAGGTTCCAATCCCTTACCGAAGCAGAACTGAATCCCTTATAGCAACAGAATCCAATCCCATTATCAACAGCCTCCAATCCCCTTAGTAAGCCGAATCCAATCTTATTAGTAAATAGATCCCAATCCCTTTAGTTACAGGTTCCAATCCCTTACCGAAGCAGAATCCAACCCCTTATAGCAACAGAATCCAATCCCCTTATACATAGGTTCCAATCCCATAAGCAGAGAATCCAATCCCTTATCCATAGGTTCCAATCCCTTACCAACCAGTCAGGGGCATGCAAACCTGAGTCTGAGAACAGAGAAGTGGTGGTGGAGGTGTTGGTGGTGATGGTGGTGGTGGTGGTGGTGGTGCCAGGGACAGTGCCAGGCTCCAGTGTCACTTCCGGGTGCAGCTGAGCCATGAGTGCCAAGTACCCGGCCTTGTAGCTGGCGGCACTGCTCGCTGACGGCACTGCGGACACTGGCGGCACTGTCGTTTTCTGTGGCACTGGTCCTGTTTCGGCACTTCCGGAGGCACCGCTTGGCACTGCTGGGGCTTTCCGGGGGTGATGAGTGCCTACAGAGAGTGCCACTGGGTTGGGGTTGACACCGAACGGCACTTTTTTCGACGTTTCGTGAGGTACCAAATTTACGTCGCTCCGAATTCTGGCACTTTCCGGCACTCCCTTGGCTTTGGGGTGAGGTCCGGGTGGCTCTGAGGGTGCCTGAGGTCCCTTGGCACTGTTCTGGAGGAGTGCCAAGTTGGAGAAGGAGGAGGAGAGGGAGAGAGAGGGAGAACTATCGACACCTTCCTCCGACAAGAGAGAGAGAAGTTCAGAGTCAATCTCACGTAACTTGGCAAAATGATCGAGGTATTTGCTTTGTAGATCCTCCTCCTCCTCTTCCTCCTTCCTCTTCCTGGTCTCCTCCTCCTTCTTCCTCCTCTCGATATGTGTTCGTCTTGGCGGAGGAGGAGGAGGGGAAGAGGAGGAAGGAGGAGGAGGAGTGTGATTCTTCCCTCCTTGTGATCTTGGTGGACGTTTCAGAGAGGACGGT
This sequence comes from Eriocheir sinensis, assembly GCF_024679095.1. Taxonomy (NCBI): domain Eukaryota; kingdom Metazoa; phylum Arthropoda; class Malacostraca; order Decapoda; family Varunidae; genus Eriocheir; species Eriocheir sinensis. Next base: position 894,589 of record NC_066572.1, read on the forward strand.
TTTGACTCACAAGAAGAGGAAGAGGAGGAGGAGCTGGGGGATGGAGGGAGGGGAGAGAGAGGTTCTGGAGGAGCGGAGGGAACGGAGGTAACTTTCTCAGGTGTGGAGGTAATCAGCATTCCTCCGAGCAGGTACCGAGGCTCAAAAAGTTCCTCATTGAATTCCAAATCACTTCCGTCGGAGAGATTTTCTGCCCCGAAGTTTTCCGCCCCGAAATCCCCGAAAACTTCCCCGAAACCTGAATTTTCCCCGGCGAAGGTTCCTCCTCCTCCTCCTCTTCCGCCTCTGAAACCTCCATCTTCCTCCTCTTCTCCTCCTCCGAATCGTCCCTCTGCCAGGCTTCTTCCTCCTCTGGGCCTTGAGTTCTTCCTCCCCTCCTCCTCCTCCTCCTCCTCCTCTCTTCCTCTTCCTCTTCCATAACTTCGATCAAGGCTTCCTGTATAGTTGATGTTGTTGTTGTTGTTGTTGTTGTTCCGTCCGAGACTCCCAAAGCCATCCGATAACTTTTCTTTTTTTGCTTTTTTTCCGAAGATTTTCCGCCCGACACTCCCCGAGAGCAGTGCCTTCCTACCCCCCTTGGCACTGGCACTCCCATCGGCACTGTCCTGGACCGTCTGGGAGGTGCCGTCCGCTACGAAGAGACGTCCGTTGGTGTGTGTGTTCGTATGTTCGTTCGTGGCACTGTTGGAGGCACCCCTCGCGGCACTCATCTTGGTCTGGCTCTGAGTCACCATACGGAAGGTTGGTATGGCACTCCTGCTGTCGGCACTGCTCCTGCTACTTGTGCTGTGGGTGCCAAGCGTGGACCTGCTGTCTGCCCTGCTCAGCCTGGCACTCTCGCTCTCTCGCTCCCTCTCTCGCTCGCTCGCTCTCTTTTTCTCTCTCTCTATCTCGGTTTCTCTCTCCGTTTTTAGTTTTCTCTCTCTCTCTTTCTCTTTCTCTCTCATTTTCTCTCTCTCTATCTCGGTTTCTCTCTCCGTTTTCACTTTTCTCTCTCTCTCTCATTTTCTCTCTCTCTATCTCGGTTTCTCTCTCCGTTTTCACTTTTCTCTCTCTCTCTTTCTCTTTCCTCCTTTCTCTCTTTCTCTCCTCCTCCTCCTCCTCCTCCTCTTCCTTCTTCCTCCCCTGGTGGTGGCGAGGGAGGGGGGCCGGAGGGGGGGAGAGGGGGGTGGGGGTATTTTCCTGGGGGGAACTGGGGGCTACGACTCTTCTCCGGGGGGCAACCACAGGGTACTGGGGGTGAGCTTTTGACCCCTGGGGCATTAACTGGGGCTTCTTCTGGGGCAATTTTGGGGCTCTGGAGGCATCCTGGGGTAGAGATTGACCCTGGGGTAAGTTTGACAGACCCTGGGGTAGATTGGGGGCACCCTGGGGTAAGTTTGACAGCTCCTGGGGTAGTTTCTGGTGACCCTGGGGTAGATTTGGCAAGTCCTGGGGTGGTTTTGACAAGTCCTGGGGTAGTTCTTCCTCCTCCTTCTTCTTCTTCTTCTTCTTCTTCCTCTTCTCCTCTTCCTCTTCCTCTTCTTCTCCATTTAAGCTGTAGGAGGGTGGAGGTGGGGTTGGGTGGTGGTGGAGGTGGTGGGTGGAGGTGGTGGTGGTGGTGGTGGTGTTGAGGTTGAGGTGTTGGAAAGGTTCTGTTGGGTTAATATAAGCAGCCTGGTGTTAGCGCATGCAGAGAGACAGACAGACAGACACTTAGAACGACTGGTAGACAGACAGACAGAGAGACAGACAGACAGACAGAGAGACACTTAGAACGACCAGTAAACAGACAGGGAGACAGAGATGGACAGACAGAGAAAGAGAAACAGAGAAATTCAAAAAGACAGACAGACGGAGAGAGAAACAGAGAGAGAGAGAGAAAGAGAGAGTGCCTGGCTAGCTAAGGGCCCTTCACACAGTGCCACGATATGCTGTACTGATGTAGTGCCGAGACTATGCCCGATAAGGGAGCCTACCATCACCCACTTGGCCAGCGGGGTACCTCTTTGGCTGACTCGGTAAGGGGTAGCTCTCCCATCATGCTGGTCGCGGGGTCAATCCAAGGCAGCCGGGGAATACCCTCTCCTTGTCTTGTGTAATTTCCCGTGTGTTTTGATACATGTAGAGAAATGAAAGTCTTAGGGCATGAAACTGATTCCTATGTAGCCTTCCAGATGTGGTGGGTCCGTGGCCAGGCTGGTGGTGGTGAGGCCAGGAATGCCCTCTCCTTGTCTTGTGTAATTTCCCGTGTGTTTCTATACATGTAGAAGACGTGTTGGGAAAGAGAAATGAAACTCTCAGGGCATGAAACTGATTCCTATGTAGCCTTCTGGATGTGGTGGGTCCGTGGCCAGGCTGGTGGTGGTACTGTGGCCAAACTTGTGGTGGTGAGGCCAGGCGTTCTGTGTGTGGTGAGCATGTCCTATGGTGCTGTGCTGCCCCTCATGGGTGGGTGTACAGTGGCCAGCTGACCTTGTAAACACTCCAGTAGGGCAGTAAATGATGCAAGGATTATTGTTTGCCAAGAGTATCTGAGGACTCTGGCTTTGTTGTGGTCTAGCTATAAGGCTCCTGTAGAGGTCTTTGTTCCGCACAGCAGCAAGGGGTGAGAAGGAGGCCTGCTGATGGTGGTGCCAGTGGAGTGCCAGGGAGGAATGGGCACACCACTATGGAGGCACAAGGTGGACCCCTCACTGACACACGCACACTCAGAAAAAATGTTTAAAAAGAAAGAAAGAAAGAAAAAGAATGAAATTTTTTTTATAGAGAGAGAAAAGGAGATAGACAGATATGGAGAAAGAATTAAAAAGATGAAGAAGAGAGAGAGAGAGAGAGAGAGAGAGAGAGAGAGAGAGAGAGAGAGAGAGAGAGAGAGAGAGAGAGACATTTGAGAGAGAGAGAGAGAGAGAGAGAGAGAGAGAGAGAGAGAGAGAGAGAGAGAGAGAGAGAGAGAGATAGAGAGAGAGAGAGAGAGAGAGAGAGAGAGAGAGAGAGAGAGAGAGAGAGAGAGACTACCATGCAATACTATGATCATGCCATGCAACAAACAAACAAACAAACAAACACTTTACACTACCATGCAACATAACAATAATAATAATAATAATAATAATAATAATAATAATAATAATAATAATAATAATAATAACTACTACTATTACTATCCAACTATCTATCTATCTATCTATCTATCTATCTATCTATCTATTGACAAGCATACAGGTAAAATAGCAATAATAATAATAATAATAATAATAATAATAATAATAATAATAATAATAATAATAATAATGGGTTAGGTTGGTGCGTGCATAGGTGCTGTAATAGTAATAATAATAATAATAATAATAATAATAATAATAATAATAATAATAATAATAATAATAATAATAATAATAATAATAATAATAATAATAATAAAAGTTCAACAAAGCTTCACACAATGGCTCGAAAATGCTCCAAAAAATGCTCCAAAAAATGGCTTTAAAAATATTACAAAAGGCTTCAGGAAATGTCTCAAAAAAGTGCCTCAAAAATGTTTTAAAAATGGCTGAAAATAATTAATAAATGGCTTCAAAAATGCTTCAAAAATGGCTTCAAAAATATCACAAAAGGCTTCAAGAAATGTCTCAAAAACGTGCCTCAAAAAATGCTTCAAAAATGACTTAAAATATTCAGTACATGGCTTCAAAAATGCTTTAAAAATTATGAAGAAATTAAAAAAATGCTCATCACAAAGGCCTTCTCACACATCAATGCCTCGAAAATGCTTTAAAAATATGAAGAAATTAAAAAAATGCTGATCACAAAGGCTTTCTCACACATCAATGCCTCAAAAATGTTTTAAAAATATGAAGAAATTAAAAAAATGCTCATCACAAAGGCTTTCTAACACATCAATGCCTCAAAAATGCTTTAAAAATATGAAGAAATTAAAAAAATGCTCATCACAAAGGCCTTCCTCACACATCAATGCTTCAAAAATGCTTTAAAAATATGAAATTAAAAAAATGCTCGTCACAAAGCCTTCCTCACACATCAATGCCTCGAAAATGCTTGAAAAATATGAAGAAATTAAAAAAATGCTGATCACAAAGGCTTTCTCACACATCAATGCCTCGAAAATGCTTTAAAAATATGAAGAAATTAAAAAAATGCTGATCACAAAGGCTTTCTCACACATCAATGCCTCGAAAATGCTTTAAAAATATGAAGAAATTAAAAAAATGCTCATCTCAAAGCCTTCCTCACACATCAATGCCTCGAAAATGCTTGAAAAATGTGAAGAAATTAAAAAAAATGCTCATCACAAAGGCTTTCTAACACATCAATGCCTCAAAAATACTTTAAAAATATGAAGAAATTAAAAAAATGCTCATCTCAAAGCCTTCCTCACACATCAATGCTTCAAAAATGCTTCAAAAATGCTTCATGTTATTAGTGAGTCAGTGAATAGGTGTGTGCATTGAATAACACATGAATGAATGAATGAATAAATCTATGGAAACTATTGAATGTATATATATAAATTACTGCATTGAAACTGTACTGAATTTATATATAAGTTGCTCTATTGAAACTTTCCTGTATAAATTAATTGATATATATATATGAATTAATAGATGAGATTGTTGATGAATAAAATTAATTGGTATATTAAAGCTACAGAAAATATACATTGAATTAAAACTTGTATATAAATTAATTAATATATATAAGTTGCTCTATTGAAACTTTCCTGTATAAATTAATTGATATATATATAAGAATTAATAGATGAGTTTGTTGATGAATAAAATTAATTGATTTACTGAAGCTACAGAAAATATACATTGAATTAAAACATATATATAAATTAATTAATATATATATAAGTTGCTCTATTGAAACTTTCCTGTATAAATTAATTGATATATATATATGAATTAATAGATGAGTTTGTTGATGAATAAAATTACTTGATTTACTGAAGCTACAGAAAATATACATTGAATTAAAACTTGTATATAAATTAATTAATATATATATAAGTTGCTCTATTGAGACTTTCCTGTATAAATTAATTGATATATATATGAATTAATAGATGAGATTGTTAATGAGTAAAATTACTTGATTTACTGAAGGTACAGAAAATATACATTGAATTAAAACTTATATGCAAATTAATTTATATATATAAGTTGCTCTATTGAGACTTTCCTGTATAAATTAATTGATATATATATATGAATTAATAGATGAGTTTGTTGATGAATAAAATTACTTGATTTACTGAAGGTACAGAAAATATACATTGAATTAAAACTTATATGCAAATTAATTTATATATATAAGTTGCTCTATTGAGACTTTCCTGTATAAATTAATTGATATATATATATATGAATTAATAGATGAGTTTGTTGATGAATAAAATTAATGGTATATTGAAGCTAATGAAAAAATACATTAAATTAAAACTTGTGTATAAATTAATTAATATATTTGAACTTTAAGTAATTTTTCTACTTGTAAAAATTGAGGCAAAAATATTGAAGCTTGTTAAATACTATTACTAATACTAATAACGGTAATTACTCTCATTAACTTTGCAAATAATTAAAATAGAATATATATTGCTGACTAGAAAGCAATTACAGAGAAGAGGAGGAGGAGGAGGAGGAGGAGAATGAGAAAAAGAGAAAGAAATAAACAGACCAGGGAGAAGAAGAAGAAGAAGAAGAAGAAGAAGAAGAGGAAGAGGAGGAGGAGGAGGAGGGAGAGAATGAGAAAAAGAGAAAGAAATAAACAGACCAGGGAGAAGAAGAAGAAGAAGAAGAAGAAGAAGAAGAGGAGGAGGAGGAAGAGAAAAAAAGAGAAAGAAATAAACAGACCAGGAAGAAGAAGAAGAAGAAGAAGAAGAAGAAGAAGAAGAGGAGGAGGAGGAAGAGAAAAAAAGAGAAAGAAATAAACAGACCAGGAAGAAGAAGAAGAAGAAGAAGAAGAAGAAGAGGAGGAGGAGGAGGAGGAAGAGAATGAGAAATAAACAAAAGAGGAAAAGGAGGAAGAAGATGAAGAAGAAGAAGAAGAAGAAGAAGAAGAAGAAGAAGAAGAAGAAGAAGAAGAAGAAGAAGAAGAAGAAGAAGAAGAAGAAGAAGAAGAAGAGGAGGAGGAGGAGGAGGAGGAGGAGGAAGACCCTTTAAAATGCAGCCATCTTGCTATGCCCTTCCAAGATGGCTCCCAAACTCGTTATAAACACATTCCAATCTTCCTCCTCCTTCCCCTCCTCCAGGAAGACCCGCGGAGGAGGAGGAGGAGGAGGAGGAAGACGAGGAGGAGGAGGAGGAAGCTTACCTGAGGGCTGGGAGGAGGAGGAGGAGGAGGGAGGAGGAGGAGGAGAGGTCTCTGTTGCTGGGATATTCTTCTCATAACTAAAGGAGGAGGAGGAGGAGGAGGAGGAGGAAGACGGGGATGGAGAGGAGGGAGGAGGAGGACCCACGGAGGAGGATGGCACCACCGGCACCTCTGATCCTCCACTCTGAGGCGCCTGATCCCTTTTAGAAGAATCCGATTCCCTTTGAGGAGGATCGGAAACCTTTAATGGGGTTGAGGTCACCAGGGGAGCAGGGATAGAGGATTCAGGGGTCGAGGTCACAGGGGGCGACTCTCCCTCCTCCGGGATAGCCACAGGGGGGGCCACAGTGGGGGCTTTCGGGGGTGGGGGGGCTCGACGCTTCCCTCGAGAAATGAGAGAGAGAGAGGAGGTGGAGGTGGTGGAGGTCAGGTTGGTGGTGGTGGTGGTGGTGGTGGTGTGGTGGTGGTGGGTGACCTCGGAGCTGACCTCTGACCCCGCGGGACTGAAAGAAAGGTCAAGAGGTCAAGGTCACTCTCTCTAATTTTTTCTTTCATTCCTTTCTCTTTCTCTAAATTTGTCTTTCTCATTCGCTCGCTCCGTCTCTCTCTCTCTCTCTCTCTCTCTCTCTCTCACCTGGTATGGGGGGAGCGAAGATCATGGTAGCCGGAGGAGGAGGAAGAACATCTGGAGAGAGAAACTCCTCCTCCTCCTCCTCCTCCTCCTCCTCCTCCTGGGTCTCTCCTTTGAGCCTCCTGTTGAAGGGAGAGATGTGAATTATTAACTTCAAAATAATAATCTTCTTGTATTTATCAAACTTAAACCTAATCAAAATCACACTTATTAAAGCCCTTGACCCATTAATACAATTTGATCAAGTCTTGCGAATGTGGATTTAAATGCTTAAGTCTATCCTCAAATGGCCTGTTCCTCCCTTCCGTTCTCCCCTCCTCCTCCTCCTCCTCCTCTTTCTTCTTCCTTCCCTGCCCCTAAATCATCAATGTCATCCTCCTTTGTACAGATTCTAACACACTGATATCCATTCAATAATCTAGATGAGGTCCAGTTTTGGTGCCCACACAACGGAATGGACATCAACTTGCTAGAATCAGCTCAGAGGAGGATGACCAAGATGATTCAGGGGCTGAGAAGGAAGAAGAGAGGAGGAGGAGGAGGAGGAGGAGGAGGAGGAGGGGAGAACGGAAGGAACTGGCCATTTGAGGATAGACTTAAGCATTTAAATCCACATTCGCAAGACTTGATCAAAGTGTATTAATGGGTCAAGGGCTTTAATAAGTGTGATTTTAATTAGGTTTAAGTTAGATAGCCTGAAACATCTAAACTTACATTCACTAGAGAGACGAAGAGTGCGGGGAGATCTGATAGAAGTCTTCAAATGGGTCAAGGGATACAACAAAGGCTATATAAGTAAGGTACTGAGAATTAGCCAGCAGGATAGAACTCGCAGTAATGGATTTAAATTAGAAACGTATAGATTTAGGAGAGATATAGGCAAGCATTGGTTTAGTGATAGGTTGATGGGGGAATGGAGTAGACTCAGCAATCACATAGTTAGTGCAGGGACGATAGCTTGTTTTAAGAGTAGACTGGATAGCTACATGGACGGGGGACAGGTGACAGTGTGTAACGAGGGTCGAGCCTCTACCTGAAACCCCTGTAACTACACCTCACCCATCGTCAGTAGTGGGGGGGAATCTTGCAGTCTCTCTATGTTCTTATGTACTGGTGCTAAGTAAGGCTTGGTATGATTTCAACGCTGGTATTGTAGCACAGTAAAGGTAATATATTTTGGGAGACAGCTGGTAAGGAGACACACTATATATATACATGGATTTGGCCCCAGTCTGTTATAGGAAGGGCGGATTTTTTTATATTTTGTACAAGAAAGCTATTGAAAACATCACTTATTAAATCATGCTATGGGTTAAAATGAATGTGTTTACTATTGCATATGAGACACACTATATATATACATGCATTTGGCCCCAGTCTGTTATAGGAAGGGCAGATTTTTTTTATATTTTGCACAAGAAAGCTATTGAGAATTTCCCTTATTAAATCATGCTATGGGTTAAAATTAGAGTGTTTACTATTGCATATGGGACACACTATATATATACATGGATTTGGCCCCAGTCTGTTATAGGAAGGGCAGATTTTTTTTATATTTTGCATAAGAAAGCTATTGAGAATTTCCCTTATTAAATCATGCTATGGGTTAAAATTAGAGTGTTTACTATTGCATATGGGACACACTATATATATGCATGCATTTGGCCCCAGTCTGTTATAGGAGGGGCGGATTTTTTTATATTTTGCACAAGAAAGCTATTGAGAATTTCCCTTATTAAATCATGCTATGGGTTAAAATGAATGTGTTTACTATTGCATATGGGACACATTATATATACATGGATTTGGCCCCAGTCAGATGGTAGGAAGGGCGGATTTTTTTTATATTTTGCACAAGAAAGCTATTGAGAATTTCCCTTATTAAATCATGCTATGGGTTAAAATGAATGTGTTTACTATTGCATATGGGACACACTATATATATACATGGATTTGGCCCCAGTCTGTTATAGGAAGGGCAGATTTTTTTTATATTTTACACAAGAAAGCTATTGAAAACATCCCTTATTAAATCATGCTATGGGTTAAAATTAGAGTGTTTACTATTGCATATGGGACACATTATATATATACATGCATTTGGCCCCAGTCAGATGGTAGGAAGGGCGGATTTTTTTATACTTTGCACAAGAAAGCTATTGAAAACATCCCTTATTAAATCATGCTATGGGTTAAAATTAGAGTGTTTACTATTGCATATGAGACACACTATATATACATGGATTTGGCCCCAGTCAGATGGTAGGAAGGGCAGATTTTTTTTATATTTTGTACAAGAAAGCTATTGAAAACGTCTCTTATTAAATCATGCTATGGGTTAAAATGAATGTGTTTACTATTGCATATGGAACACACTATATATATACATGCATTTGGCCCCAGTCTGTTATAGGAAGGGCAGATTTTTTTTATATTATGTACAAGAAAGCTATTGATAACATCACTTATTAAATCATGCTATGGGTTAAAATGAATGTGTTTACTATTGCATATGGGACACATTATATATATACATGGATTTGGCCCCAGTCTGTTATAGGAAGGGCGGATTTTTTTTATATTTTGCACAAGAAAGCTATTGAGAATTTCCCTTATTAAATCATGCTATGGGTTAAAATTAGAGTGTTTACTATTGCATATGAGACACACTATATATACATGCATTTAGCCCCAGTCTGTTATAGGAAGGGCGGATTTTTTTTATATTTTGCACAAGAAAGCTATTGAGAATTTCCCTTATTAAATCATGCTATGGGTTAAAATGAATGTGTTTACTATTGCATATGGGACACACTATATATACATGGATTTGGCCCCAGTCTGTTATAGGAAGGGCGGATTTTTTTTATATTTTGTACAAGAAAGCTATTGAAAACATCCCTTATTAAATCATGCTATGGGTTAAAATGAATGTGTTTACTATTGCATATGGGACACACTATATATACATGGATTTGGCCCCAGTCTGTTGATAGGAGGGGCGGATTTTTTTTATACTTTGCACAAGAAAGCTATTGAGAATTTCCCTTATTAAATCATGCTATGAGTTAAAATTAGAGTGTTTACTATTGCATATGGGACACATTATATATACATGGATTTGGCCCCAGTCTGTTGATAGGAGGGGCGGATTTTTTTATATTTTGTACAAGAAAGCTATTGAAAACATCCCTTATTAAATCATGCTATGGGTTAAAATTAGAGTGTTTACTATTGCATATGGGACACACTATATATATACATGCATTTGGCCCCAGTCTGTTATAGGAAGGGCGGATTTTTTTTTATATTTTGCACAAGAAAGCTATTGAGAATTTCCCTTATTAAATCATGCTATGGGTTAAAATGAATGTGTTTACTATTGCATATGAGACACACTATATATACATGGATTTGGCCCCAGTCAGATGGTAGGAAGGGCGGATTTTTTTTATACTTTGTA
>NC_066572.1:925000-945000 GCF_024679095.1 Eriocheir sinensis
GATAGATAGATAGTTAATGAAGCAAAAAAAAAAAGAAAATAAACAAAACAAAGAAGAAAACAACAATATAGAAAGTTAATGAAGAAAAAAACAACAAAAAAGCAAAACAACAACACGAGACCAACTTGACCACCCCAGTGACGGACATCTTAAAAAAAAATATATTAAAAAACTTCTCACAGCCCTTAAATCCCCCTGCCCTTACTCACCTCGCGGGCGGCGGATTAATTAGTGAGGAAAATCGCCTTAAATCCCGCCTTCAAATCCTTAAGTCCACGTATGTACAGAAAAATCCACTTCGCCGCCACCACGCGCACACCCTCCCTCCACAACGTAATAAGCCACACTGAGTCAAATGTAAATAGAGATGCCAGATGCTGTGAGGGTGAGTGTCGTACGTCTTCACCCTAAATTGTTATACTTTAGTTACGTTTTCTTTATCAACTCATACAAAAACGATATTTCCATTACGAATCATGTCGCTATAGTCAATTTTTAACTATTTTACACTTATTTATATATTTTTACGCTATTCCTATCGTTGTACAAAAGGTTAGAAGGTTAATACAAGAAATATAAGAAAAATACTTCAGTACTTTGTAAGGTATAAAGACAGAAGACAAAGATGCATTAATATAACTTTTATTAACTATATATTACTTTATTTAACACTTTTAAGACCTTATCGTTTATCCTAAGAACGTTATTATGTATCAACTCAAGTATATCAGCATCGTATTAAAACAATGATTATCGTATATTTAACCACGCTGGACTGTTTGCATCCTGATATTTCTTCCGTCAGACGATACAAAATTCTGGAGGTTCATCTTTATATGCCATTATTACTCTCCCAGCCTCATTAACGATCACCAGGGGATAATAAGAGTAATTAGGGCACTATATTAAAGGTTTCTAGTCCCTTGAACGGCCTTAATAACGGCTATAAAGGGTAATATAAGCGTTTTTGAGGGTCCAGATATGAAAATAATCCAAAATTCTGGAGGTCCATATTCAATTTTCCATTTATCTCCCTCTCCTCCTCATTAGCGATCGTCAGGGGTTAATGAAGGCAATTAGAGTATCCGAATATAGGTTTCTAATTCCTGGTTTGGTCTTAGTGACGGTTAGGATGTTAATTATAAGCAGGTTTCCCTGTCAAGATTTATCGGGGGATGACGCGAGATATTTCTGGAGGGGTGACGGAACCTCAACCCTGCTCCTGTACCAATCCAAACCTCCTTCTCCAACACCCAAACGAGGTTCAAAAACTATAAAAACACCTAAAAAAACACCTTATAGTCCTCCAACCCTCAATAAAGCACCATAAAACACACTAGGGGGCCCCAATACACCCTTGGGATATTTGTAAACATAGACCTTCAGATTTTTCAGGAGAATCGCCGGAGGGGGTATATAAAGCTCTTGTCTCGTCCCCAGCTGGTCTGTTTAGGACTTCTCTGGAGGTCAGCTTGAAGGGAGGGAAGGAGGGGGACGAGAGCGATTCTTTGGAGGAGGAGGAGGAGGAGGAGGAGGAGTACCGTAGGAAAGGTCACATATTCAAGAAGGTCAGGAGAGGTTAAGGAATTTGACCTTGCCCTTGCGAGAGAGAGAGAGAGAGAGAGAGAGAGAGAGAGAGAGAGAGAGAGAGAGAGAGAGAGAGAGAGAGAGAGAGAGAGAGAGAGAGAGAGAGAGAGAGAGAGAGAGAGAGAGAGTCAGAATGAATTGACACTTTCACACATTTTTATTCTGGAGAGAAGAGAAAATGACCAGGAATAAATCTCTCTCTCTCTCTCTCTCTCTCTCTCTCAATATATAGATAGATAGATAGATAGATAGATAGATAGATAACTAGATTGATAGACAGATAGATAGATGGATTGATAGATAGATAGATATAGATTGATAGATAGATAGATTGATACACACACACACACACACACACACACACACACACAGGTAAAAACACACATATATATTTGTAAATCAATTCATATATATATATATTTTTTATTATTATTAATGTGTGCGTAACATATATATACATACATACATACACGGTGTAAGGCCACGATATACGCACACACACACACACACACACAGACACACAGATAAGAAAAGCAAAAATATTCCCAATAATAATAAGGATAATAATAACAACAGAAATGCCTATTAATATATGAACTTAAGATATATAGTAATGTATGTCTCTCTCTCTCTCTCTCTCTCTCTCTCTCTAGAACAAGCTCCGACACAAGGGACAGGTCGAGTTGTTGCTTGTACTGAACCACTTGTACTGAAAAAGATAAGGAAAATAATGTTAATAATAATAATAATAATAATAATAATAATAATAATAATAATAATAATAATAATAATAACTACTACTACAAATGCCATTATTATTATGGTACCGCTTTTTGTATTGGCACCAGATTTGGGACCATTAGAAGCTGTTTTTGGTACCCATAACCCTTAAGGCGCGGGTGTGTACAAGTGAGGATCACAGCTGGTGCCTGGCTCAAACCGCGGGTGTCAACAATACTGGACAAGGCATTTTTTGACCTAGCGCGCCGTCAAATTTAATTCTATAATGGTGAAGTAGGGTGAGCATGTGGTTTTCTTTCCAACAATGCCATCCACGCTGCCTTGAGTAATTACTGGCCGTGTGCTGCCTTGTGTAAGCTTTGAGAAGGGGAATTTCATCCACAAGAAGGATGACCTCAGCACCCATCAAGGGCCAGGTGTAAGCTTTGAGAAGGTCTCCGCTACACATCCACCTCTCCTCACCTTACAGGGAATTTCATCCACAAGAAGGATGACCTCAGCACCCATCAAAGGCGTCAGGTGTAAGCTTTGAGAAGGTGTCTGATACACATCCATCTCTCCTCACCTTACAGGGAATTTCATCCACAAGAAGGATGACCTCAGCACCCATCAAGGGCGTCAGGTGTAAGCTTTGAGAAGGTCTCCGCTAGACATCCATCTCTCCTCACCTTACAGGGAATTTCATCCACAAGAAGGATGACCTCAGCACCCATCAAGGGCGTCAGGTGTAAGCTTTGAGAAGGGCTTCGCTACACATCCATCTCTCCTCACCTTACAGGGAATTTCATCCACAAGAAGGATGACCTCAGCACCCATCAAAGGCGTCAGGTGTAAGCTTTGAGAAGGTGTCTGATACACATCCACCTTTCCTCACCTTACACGGAATTTCATCCACAAGATAGGCCCTTTCACCTCAGCACCCATCAAGGGCATCAAGAAGGCCTAGAAGTTAAGTTTTTTGGGTGTTTTTCACATAAACTGTATAAGAGTTATGCTTTTTATTCGTAAATCATAGAAGATGGATGACCTCAGCACCCATCAAGGGCATCAAGAAGGCCTAGAAGTTAAGTTATTTTGGGTGTGGTTCACATAAGCTGTATAAGAGTTATGCTTCTTATTACTGAATCATAGAAGGGAAGTTCGCTCGGGGTGGAAAACTGTATATAAAAATGTGCTCTCAATGTCCTACTTCAATATTCCGTACTGGCTCTACCAAAGGTCATATAGTCTTCAACTTAACGTCAAAGGATAGTTCAGGGTATGTACTTCACAATGGTACTTCATTCAGTTACGTGAGTTAAGTAGGAGTGAAGGTATGGAAGGTTGAACTGAGGTATGTTTTTGCCTGAATATGACCCCAGCGTGGGAGGACAGGCACAGCAAAATAAGCCTGCACTTTGAGGGTGAAGCTACTACCACTACTACTACTACTACTACTACCACACTTACGAGGCAGGCCGAGTGGAACTTCTTCTTGCACGTCCTACAGAGGAGTCGTGGCAGGGTATGGTTGGCGCCGTGGATGACATAGTAACATATATAACACTCCTCCAGCCCCTTAAACTTGTGGTCAATGTTTTGTTTCCAGAAGGCCAGCGAGCGGAGGAGTGGAGTGTTGCGGTGGGACAGCATGGTGGTCAACTGTGGAGGGAGAGGTGGAGGGGTTAGGTGGAGGGGTGGACAGATGTGGAAGAGTGAGGAGGAGAGGGAGGTGGAGGAGTGGAGTGTTGCAGTGGGATAGCATGGTGGTCAATTGTGGAGGGAGAGGTGGAGGGGTTAGGTGGAGAGGTGGAGGGATGGAGGGGTGGAGAGATGGAGGGGTGGAGGAATGGAGGGGTGCAGATGGAGGGGTTAGGTGGAGAGATGGAAGGGTGGAGGGGTTAGGTGGAATAAATTCAACCACATTCAACCACATACTCAACCAAACTTAACCATGTATTCAGCCAAATTCAACCACATACTCAAACAAATTCAACCACATACTCAACCAAACTTAGCCACATACTCAACCAAATTCAACCACATAATCAAATAAATTCAACCACATACTCAACCAAACTTAACCACATAATCAACCAAATTCAACCACACACTCAACTGCAATCAACCATATTCAACTACATACTCAACCAAATAGTCAACAAAATTTAACTACATACTCAACCAAACTCAACCAAATAATCAAACAAATTCAACCACATACTCAACCACATTCAAAAACATAATCAACCACATTCAACCAAATTCAAACACATACATACTCAACCAAACTCAACTACATTCAACCAAACAGTTGCCCACATCAACTCAACCGTATAAAATCAACCACATTACTTCCTTTACTGTGAAAAACAAAAATTCAACCACATAATCAACCAAATTCCTTCCTCTACTGGAAAATAATCAAATTCAATCACAAATTCAACCACCTACCCCCAGCAGCCAGTTCCTCCACTGTGCAAGGGGGACCCCAATCCTCTTGTGGTCTTCAACAGCCACAGTGCCAAGGGGGTGATTGGGTGCCAGGCGCAGAGCCAGCTCCATCCGGGCCTCGTCAACAGTGTAGGATGCCACCACCTCCCTGGCACTGGGACGGCATCGCACCTAGGGGGAGGGGGAGGAGGGGAGGGGTGATAATAGAGGAAATGGTGCAATTATGGGCGAAGGTGTAAATACTATGGGTAAATGAGACTGTAGGTGTGTGAGGTCCTGTGTCTTGATGGGAGATATGCGAGTCTTTACTTTTAAGGCCTATGAAATTTTGCCTTGGGTTGGATGGTGATCAGCCCACTGGATGGACGCCTTTCCCTCATGGCCATTTCCATCACAGTGTTAAAGCTTATTTTCTAAGGTCAAATGATAAGTTTAAGAATTGAACCTTAAAGTAAGTACATATATTTTATTAGGAAGTGTTAGACATCTCTCGATATTACTCATATTTAAAATGTCTTGATGCTGGTACTATGGCCCACCCTACCAGGTACTAATATGGGCTCCTGCCGTCAGTAAGAAGACAAGCATCAGGGGTGGGAAGAGAGCTTGGGTGTGTCTCTTAACAGGAAAACCTTACAAAAAGTCACTATGCGAATCTCTAAAGAACTCAAATGTGGAGAAATTGAAGAGTTTAGACTTTTTTTTTCAAGAGCAGACCAAAGAAAAGACTCCAATACAGAGAAAACCAAATTGGAAGGTAAACACTGAAGATTGAGACAGTGGACCTGGTGCATGGATCTTACAGGGCAGTGAGACAGAAATGCCTGTTGGGGCACAGAGCCAGGAGGTGAAGGAGCCGCTGCCTTTTCTGTGATGGGGAGTTTTCTGGTGCCAAAAGAGGTCAACTGTGGGTGTTTCGGTGTGTCGTGTGTTCAATGTGGGCACACAGGGAAGGTGCAGGAGCTGGGATGAATGCATGTGTGTGTGTGTGTGTGTCTGTGTGTGTGTGTGTGTGTGTGTGTGTGTGTGTGTGTCTGTGTGTGTGTGTGTGTGTGTGTGTCTGTGTGTGTGTGTGTGTGTGTGTGTGTGTGTGTGTGTGTGTGTGTGTGTGTGTCTGTGTGTGTGTGTGTGTGTGTATGTGTGTGACTTGTAAATAATAACAAGTTCAAAGCTTTTTTCCCCAAACATGTTTTAATATTGCAAAAATAATATGGAAACCTTCTATTACAATGCTGAAAAGGATTACTTATTGCTGTATATGAAAAGGAAATCAATTAACCCATTTATATACACCATTAAATATACCTTTAATATAGCTAGCCCATATTTGCACCACCATTTAACAAGTGGTACCGAGAATCTAGCTTAAGGGTACCAAAAACAGCTTCTAAAGGTCCCAAATCTGGTCCCAATACAAATAGCGGTACCAAGAATCTAGCTTAAGGGTACCAAAAACAGCTTCTAAAGGCCCCAAATCTGGTCCCAATACAAATAGCGGTACCAAGAATCTAGCTTAAGGGTACCAAAAACAGCTTCTAATGGTCCCAAATCTGGTCCCAATACAAATAGCGGTACCAAGAATCTAGCTTAAGGGTACCAAAAACAGCTTCTAAAGGTCCCAAATCTGGTCCCAATACAAATAGTGGTACCATAAATCTAGCTTAAGGGTACCAAAAACAGCTTCAAATGGTCCCAAATCTGGTACCAATACAAATAGCGGTACCATAAAAACAATCACATCCGCTCACCGTCATGTTGTCAAACTTGTCCGACGCTCCGCTGACGGCCGCCATCTCCTGCTGAATCAACCCAGGGGACACGTAGGCAACCGTAAAGCTGTCAACCGTACCCTGGGAGTGCCGGGGGAGTGCCAGGAACCATTGACGCACGGCTGCCGGCACTGAGCTCACGGCACTGTAGTAGACATGGCAGGCCAGCTTGGGGGGGAACAGTGCCGAGGAGGTGCCTGGAGGAGGAGGAGGAGGTTAGGAGGAGGAGGAGGAGGAGGAGGAGGAGGAGGAGGAGGGGGGGTTAGGTGGAGGAGGAGGAGGAGGGGGGGGTTAGAAGGAGGAGGAGGAGGAGGAGGAGGGGGGTGAGGTGGAGGAGGAGGAGGAGGAGGAAGTTAGATGGAGGAGGAGGAGGAGGAGGGGGTTAGAAGAAGGAGGAGGAGGAGGAGGAGGAGGAAGAGAAGGAGGAGGAGGAGGAAAGGAAGAATGAGAGAGAGAGAGAGAGAGAGAGAGAGAGAGAATAGAGAGAGAATAGAGAGAAACAAGAAAAAAACAAAGAAAATCGACAAAGAATGAGAAAATTAAAGCTAGCTCTAATTAAAGAAAAAAAAAAACTCACCCAGCGGCTTGATGTTAAGATCGGTGTTGAAGAAAGTGGAGTTGGTGGAGGAGGTAGAAGTGGAGTTACTGGTGGAGTTCCCCTTATCATCACAACCACCACCACCACCACCAGGGCCAGGAGGAGTATCAGCATAGGGCCGCATTGGCATCAGGGCAAAGAGATTGTGAAGGAGTGCCTGGAGTAGCCCCTTGTCCCTTTAAGAATTGGAATCATTATTATTATTATTATTATTATTATTATTATTATTATTATTATTATTATTATTATTATGAGCATTATAATTATTAATATTGCACATAATTCTAGACTTTCTACTACTACTACTACTACTACTACCACTACTACTACTACTACCACTACTACTACTACTACTACTACTGCTGACCTCAGGAAAGCACAGTACTGGTGTTGGTGGAGGTCAGGGGTCAAGATCACAGCCGAGAAGGTCAGTTTCCAGCCCAGCAAATACCCCACGAATTTTGGGAACCTGGGGTCATGGGGGGGTAGTTTGCCCCCCTCCCCCCACCTCCCTGCACCCCCCTCCTTGACCTGGGGAGGAGGAGAAGGAGGAGGAGGAGGAGGAGGAGGAGGAGGAGGAGGAGGAGGAGGAGGAGGAGGAGGAGGAAAAATTGATTAATAACACTTTTAAATTCATTCTCTCTCTCTCTCTCTCTCTCTCTCTCTCTCTGGAGGAGGAGGAAAAATTGATTAATAACATTCTTTTAAATTCTCTCTCTCTCTCTCTCTCTCTCTCTCTCTCTCTCTCTCTCTCTTACCTTTCTCAAAACCCAAACAAGCGATTTTGGAAGGGCCTTCATCTCCTCCTCTTCCTCCTCCTCCTCCTCCTCCCCCTCCTCCACCTGCTTCCTTCTGCTGACTCGCCCTTCCCAGGAGGACACTAGGGCAGGCAGGGCAGTGGTCAGCAGGCAGTAGGAGGCCCCTTGGACAGCAGGGTGAGCAGAAAACAGCAGAAGGGTCATGTGTCTCAGCAGGGTCTGAAATGATGGTAAATGTGTAGATTAGGAACGCAAGGGATAGAAGGTAGAGAGAGAGAGAGAGAGAGAGAGAGAGAGAGACAGAGGGAAGGAACTCTCTCACTCTCACTCTCTCTCTCTCTCTCTCTCTCTCTCTCTCAATCCTCCAAAATCTCACCTCTTCTGTTTCGGACAATCCCACCTCCTCCTCCTCCTTCTCTTCTTCCGCCAGTGCCAAGGGGGGGGCAGGGGGGAGGGAGTGCCGAGCGAGTGCCTCAGGGTTGGCACTGCTCACCGCGGCACTGACGGCACTGCAGACCCCATGGAGGAGAGTGTTGGGCTGGGTCTTGTAGGTGTCTGTAAGGAAGGAGAGTGCCAGGTTAGAGGAGGAGGAGGAGGAGGAGGAGGAAGGAAGGAAGGAGGGAAGGGAGGGAAGGAAGGGAAGGGAAGGGATGGGAAGGGAAGGGAAAGGAAGGGAAGGGATGGGAAGGGGAGAAGAAAAAGAAGAAGAAGAAGAAGAAGAGGAAGAAAAATATATATACAGACATAATACTCTCTCTCTCTCTCTCTCTCTCTCTCTCTCTCTCTCTCTCTCTCTCTCTCTCTCTCTCTCTCTCTCTCTCTCTCTCTCTCTCTCTCTCTCTCTCTCTCTCTCTCTCACCTGCTAGAGACATGAAGAGGTTGAGGAGAGAATCAAATATTGGAGGGGCAAAGAATTCTCTCCAATCCTCCAGGAGCTTTGGAGGAAAGGAGGAGGAGGAGGAGGAGGAAGAGGGAGGAGGAGGAGGAGGAGGAGGACTAGCACCACCTCCTCCTCCTCCTTCCTCCTCTTCTCCTCCTCCTCCTCCTTCTCCTTCTTCTTCTTCTGTAACAGGTTCAGCTTCTAAGACCTCACTCCTTCCTCCTCCTCCTCCTCCTCCTCCTCCTGCTTGGGTCATCTCCTCCGCCAGGGTCAAAACAGTCATGAGGTCAGCCACGGCACGCACACAGACGCACACGATGTACGCGAAGGTCCCAGCAACTGTCTCCTCTTGTACACACTGAAAAAAAAATATGTTAATAGGAGGAGGAGGAGGAGGAGGAGGAGGAAGAAGGAAGGAAGGAAGGAAGGATGAGAGAGACAGAGATAGAGAGAGAGAGAGAGAGAGAGAGAGAGAGAGAGAGAGAGAGAGAGAGAGAGAGAGAGAGAGAGAGAGAGAGAGAATATGAAAAAATTGACTTAATCACCAATTTTCATCACCAATTCAACTCCAATGCATCACCAGTCAATATGTCATCACCACACACCTCCAATCACCTCCAAACACCTCCACTCACCTCCACTCAACTCCAATCACCTCTACTCACCTCCAAACACCTCCAGTCACCTCCAGTCAACTCCACTCACCTCCACGGACTCCTGCAAGCTTTGGACCCACGAGGAGAGGCAGCAAAGTGTGAAATCCCAGTGTGGTGTTGAGAGGTGCGTGGCGTGGTGTTGAAGGCACACACTCACCACACGCACCACCGCACACACCACAGCCAGGTCCTCCCACACCACGCCACGGAGGTCCCTGGTGGAGGAGGAGGAGGAGGAGGAGGAAGGAAGGGATGGGAGGGGAAGGAAGGAAGAGAGGAAGGGAAGGGAAAGGATGGGAGGAAATGGAGGAGGAGGAGGAGGAGGAAGAGGAAGGAAGGGAGGAAGGAAGGAAGGAAGGGATGGGAAGGAAGGAAGGGAGGACGGAGGGAAGGGAAGGAAGAGAGGAAGGGAAGGGAAAGGATGGGAGGAAATGGAGGAGGAGGAGGAGGAGGAAGAGGAAGGAAGGAAGGAAGGGAAGGGATGGGAAGGGATGGGAAGGAAGGAAGGAAGGAAGGAAGGGAAGGGAGGAGAGAGAGAGAGAGAGAGAGAGAGAGAGAGAGAGAGAGAGAGAGAGAGAGAGAGAGAGAGAGAGAGAGAGAGAGAGAGAGAGAGAGAGAGAGAGAGAGAGACAGAGCCAGAGAGAGAGAGAGAGAGAGAGAGAGAGAGAGTGAGAGAGAGAGAGAGAGAGAGAGAGAGAGAGAGAGAGAGAGAGAGAGAGAGAGAGAGAGAGAGAGAGAGAGAGAGAGAGAGAGAGAGAGAGAGAGAGGGGGGGGGGAAGGGATGGGAAAGAAAGGAAAAACATATTCTCATTATTATTATTATTATTATTATTATTATTATTATTATTATTATTGTAAAATGGCACCGCTAATGAGTTAAAAGGTACCACTAATCAGAAAAGTGGTACCGTTGAGCATAAAGGTTCCAAAAATGCCCAAAAAAGTACCGTTAGCATCCCATTAATGAGAAAAATGGTACCGCTAATGAGTTAAAAGGTACCACTAATCAGAAAAGTGGTACCGTTGAGCATAAAGGTTCCAAAAACACAAAAAAAAGTACCGTTAGCATCCCATTAATGAGAAAAATGGTACCGCTAATGAGTTAAAAGGTGCCACTAATCAGAAAAGTGGTACCGTTGAGCATAAAGGTTCCAAAAACGCCCAAAAAAGTACCGTTAGCATCCCATTAATGAGAAAAATGGTACCGCTAATGAGGAAAATGGTACCGCTAATGAGTTAATAGGTACCAGTAATCAGAAAAGTGGTACCGTTGAGCATAAAGGTTCCAAAAACGCCCAAAAAAGTACCGTTAGTGACCCAGACTACTACTACTACTACTATCTACTATCTACTTACTCAGCAAAGAGGAAGACTCCATCCGCTCTCTCCCTCCACTGGAAGAGGACTCCGAAAATTACCTCCACTGCCTCCCTCACACATGGAGAGGTGGAGGGAAGGAGGGAGAGAGCGGAGGAAAGGAGGGAGAGAGACGGAGGCGCGGAGAAAGGTTCCTCCGATAGGCTGGAGAGACAGGCGAGCTCCTCCGTAAGTATCTCCATAAGTAAGATCTCTGGTAGTAGTGGAAGTAGTGCCTGTAAGTAAGAGGAGGAGGAGGAGGAGGAGGAGGAGGAGGAGGAAGGAAAAAAATCATTAATATCTGGTTCTCTCTTTCTCTCTCTCTCTCTCTCTCTCTCCCTAATTCTCTTTTTTTTCACAAATTTTCTCTATCAAATTCTCTCTCTCTCTCTCTCTCTCTCTCTCTCTCTCTCTCTCTCTCTCTCTCTCTCTCAAAATCATTAATATTTTTTTTTTTATATCTCTAAAAGTCTCTCTCTCTCTCTCTCTCTCTCTCTCTCTCTCTCTCTCTCTCTCTCTCTCTCTCCCCCCCCTCTGACCTGTTTAGTGGTAGTATATCCAAGGTCATCTGGGTTAAGACCTTCCAAGAGTCTGGGGGCATTGACCTCCGCAGGGGTCAGCCACTGGGTCAGCACTTGGCTCAGGGTCACACTCCATGCGCTGCTGCCGTCGGAACACCTGCGGGAGGTCAAGGGAGGTCAGGAGAGGTCAAAGAAGGGGTGTCCGATTTTGTTATGCAAGAGTTGATGTGCGATTTTTGAGTCTTTCAGATTTTTGGGTTTATGTGAATTTATTTTTTATTTATTTCTTTTTTTTCTCTAATCTTTCATCCCTTTCACTAATGCAAGAGTTAACTAGTGTCTTCATTCTTTAATCCCTGTGCTGTCCCAATCCCTTATGCAAGAGTTAACCAGCATCTTCACTCTTTCATCCCAATACTGTCCCAATCCCTTATGCAAGAGTTAACCAGCATCTTCACTCTTTCATCCCAATACTGTCCCAATCCCTTATGCAAGAGTTAACCAGCATCTTCACTCTTTCATCCCAATACTGTCCCAATCCCTTATGCAAGAGTTAACCAGCATCTTCACTCTTTCATCCCAATACTGTCCCAATCCCTTATGCATGAGTTAACCAGCATCTCCACTCTCTCTCTCTCTCTCTCTCTCTCTCTCTCTCTCTCTCTCTCTCACCTGTCTTTAATCTGCTTGGCAATAAGTCGTTTGTTCCCAAGGTTGAGTTGAGCGAGAAATTGGAGCGAGTCTTGTACCAGCTTCCTCACCCCTCGCTCTACGTCCTCGCTCACACAGGGCTGAAAAAGAGAGAGAGAGATTAGAAATATGTTTACAAGTTATTTTTTCATTAATTTTCACACAAACACACACACACACACACACTCTCTCTCTCTCTCTCTCTCTCTCTCTCTCTCTCTCTCTCTCTCTCTCACCAACAAGAGGAGGAGGAGGAGGAGGAGGAGGAAAGGAAGGGAAGGGAAGGGAAAGGAAGGGAAAGAAAGGGAAGGAAAGGGAAGGGAAGGGAAAGGAAGGGAAGGGAAAGAAAGGAAAGAAAGGAAGGTAGGAAAGAAAGGAAAGAAAGGAAAGAAAGGAAGGAAAGGAAGGAAACAAGAAAAGAAGGGAGGGAAGGAAGGAAAGAAAGGAAAGAAAGAAAGGAAGGATTGAATGAAGGAAGGAAAGAAAGAGGAAGAAAGGAAGGGAAGGAAGGAAGGAAGGAAGAAGGAAAGGAAGGAAGGCAGGGAAGGGAAGGGAAGGGAATGGAAGGGAAGGGAAAGAAAGGGAAGGGAAGGGAGGGAAAGGAAGGGAAGGGAGGGAAAGGAAGGGAAGGGAAAGGAAGGGAAGGGGGGAACACACACACACACACACACACACACACACACACTCACCAAGGCACTGGAAGCCCTCGCATGACCCAGGAGGTTGGACGCCGCGGCTGCTGAGTGCAACACACATACGAACAAATGCGTGTACCGCCCCAACGACACCCCCCCCGGCGCCCCCCCTTGGCACAGACCTCGCAGGACCCCACACGCATGCAGTGCCGCGATATGGTGCCGGTGGTCCCAGGGAGTGCCGAGTGCCATGCGTTTAGGGAAGGGGAATTCACGGAAGGCAATCTCGCTCTTCAGAATGGAGGGTGCCACGTAGAGAGGGCTGATTTGGCTCTCCAGTGCCGCCCACTCCCCCTCGGACAGTGCCACCTCCTCAAGCAGTGCCTGGATCTGTGTGTCGTCCAGTGCTATGCTGTCGGTGTCCT
Source organism: Eriocheir sinensis (assembly GCF_024679095.1). Classification (NCBI taxonomy): domain Eukaryota; kingdom Metazoa; phylum Arthropoda; class Malacostraca; order Decapoda; family Varunidae; genus Eriocheir; species Eriocheir sinensis. Next base: position 938,050 of record NC_066572.1, read on the forward strand.
CGGTGCCAATTCTGAGGGCCAGATCGCGTTTAACGGTTCCATTTTCATTATCGGTACCAGTTTCCCTGTTACCGGTACCGTTTTTATTTTTATCGGTACCTCTCAGGGCACTCATACTTGAAACTGGGTCATTTTCAGGACCTTCCAGACCTTGAGTGCCAGGTTTAAATGTCGTTTCAGTGCCGACAGAAGTCTCAGTGCCAGTGCCAAGTGCCAAAAGGTCAAGGGTCAGGTCAGAGAGGAAGGTAGCGAGGTCATATGTGCAAGATTGACCTCTGATTCTGGCCCTGATGTTCCGGAGTGCCAGGGTGAGAAGGTCAACCCTGGCACTGACCGTTTGACCCTCTGTGGCACTGTCTGGGATGCTAACGGTACTTTTTTGGGCATTTTTGGAACCTTTATGCTCAACGGTACCACTTTTCTGATTACTGGTACCTTTTAACTCATTAGCGGTACCATTTTCCTCGCTAACGGTACCTTCTCCTCCTCTTCTGGTACCGTTATGCCCTAGGTCGGCACTGGCAGAGGTCACGCCCTTGAGAATCTTCAGTAGAGTGCCTCGTAGAATCGTAGCAGTAGTAGTAGTAGTAGTAGTAGTAGAAGTAGAAGTAGTCACGCTCTGGCACAGTGCCGCGAATAGTGCCTCGAGGAAGTGCCGTGCCCCAGGGGAGTACCAGGAGGGGTGGGTGGGGTCCTGGGGGGGGGGGGGGGAAAGAGATATTATTATTATTATTATTATTATTATTATTATTATTATTATTATTATTACTACTACTACTACTATTACTACAAAAATCTCCTCTTCTTCCTCTTTCTCCCAATATATAACATGACCCATCTACTACAAGCATCTACTACTACTACTACTACTACTACTACTACTACTATGACCATTACTACTATTACTACAAAAATCTCCTCTTCTTCCTCTTTCTCCCGATATATAACATGACCTATCTACTACCACCACCCCCTACCACTACTACTACTACTACTACTACTACTACAATTACTTACAAAATCAGTCAGAGATGCAGTCAGTCTTGCCAGCCAGTCCAGTCGCTTGTGTGAGGTACTTAACAGCGACTTTCCGAGGCACTTAAGGACGTCAGCCACTGTCTCCTCCCCTACCACTGGAGCTGTTAAGTAGATGGTAGTAATTTTAGTAGTAGTAGTGGTAGTAGGTGGTAGTAGTAGATGGGTCGTGTTATATATTGGGAGAAAGAGGAGGAAGAGGGGATTTTTGTAGTGACAGTAAGAGGAGGAGGAGGAGGAGGAGGAGGAGGAAGAGGAGGAGGAGGAAGAAAATTCAAAAAAAGAGAAAATATTGAAAAAAATCATTATATTAACATTCTCTCTCTCTCTCTCTCTCTCTCTCTCTCTCTCTCTCTCTCTCTCTCTCTCTCTCTCTCACCTCTCCTCTCTCCACATCCCAAGACAAACATCAGCAGATTCTTCTTCTCCTCCTCCTCTTCCTCCTCCTCCTCCTCCCGGGTCACAGAGGTCACCTGGCAGAGGTCATCCGCCAGCCGGGTCACTCGGTTGCCCAGGGCGGTTGATGAGAGCCAGGCGGTTGCGGCGGAGTCTTGCGGTTGAATTTGGGACAGGTTTCGGATGATATGGTGGAGGGCTGTGATGTCCAGGCTGGTAGGCTGGGGGGGGGGGGGGAGGAGGAGGAGGAGGAGGAGGAGGAGGAGGAAGAAGACGAGGAGGAGGAGGAGAAAAATTATATACATTAATAATAATAATAATAATAATAATCATCATCAGAGAGAGAGAGAGAGAGAGAGAGAGAGAGAGAGAGAGAGAGAGAGAGAGAGAGAGAGAGAGAGAGAGAAACTTACCTCCACTTTCTCCAATATTTCTCTCCGTTCTTCCTCCTCCAGATGTCGGTAGAGGGAGGAAAATACCTCCACCGTAACCAGGAGGAGAGAAGAAGAGGAAGAGGAGGAGGAGGAGGAGGAGGAGGAGGAGGAGAGAAATTTCGGCAAGATCTTTCTCTCCAATACCTCCCTTGCTGTTCTCTCCCTCTTTCCTCCGTTTCCTCCCTCCGGTACCTCCAGACTCCTCCCTCCTCCTCCTCTCTCCTCCTCCTCCTCCTCCTCCTCTAACATCGCCTGGTAGACTTCTGGGCAAGGGAAGCTTTGTACTATGGAAGCCAGAAGTGAGTATGCCCCAAGGTCACGTTTCTGGGCATAGCGGGCATGGCACTGTGCCGCGAGGAGTGCCAACCCCCTCTCAGCGGCCCTCAGGAAGGCTTCGGTCAGTGGCACCCCCTCCGGCACCCCCTGGCACCCCCTCGGCATTGATTTTTGGGGGTTTGTCGGGATTTTTTCGGGATTTTCAAGCGATTTTTGGAGTTCGATATTTTTGATTTCTTCTTTTTCTTCCTCTTCCTCCTCCTCTTCCTGGTCTTCCTCCTCTTCATCTTCTGTCTTCCTCCTCTTCTTCCTGTCTTCTGCATCTTCCTCCTCCTCCTCCTCCTCCTCCTCCTCTTCCTCAAATCGTAGACACTTCTTCTTCCTCTTCTGAGCGTCGGAGGAACGGAGCGAACGGAGGAAGGAGGAAACTCTCGCTATTCTCTCCAGTCTCCTCCTCCCTCCTCCTCCATCCTCCTCCTCTTCCTCCTCCTCCTTTAAAATATCTTCCTTGCACATTCTCACAAATTTCTCCCAGAAGATTTCGAGGAGAGAGGAGGAGGAGGAGGAGGAGGAGGAAACTGGTTCAATCTTCCGATCTTCCTTCCTCTCTTCCTCCAGCGTGGAGAGAAGGTGGAGGAGGCTTTTTACCTCCACGTAGAGAGCGGAGGAGAAAAGTGGAGGGGTGGAGGTGAAGGCAGTGGACAGCAACCCAACAACCTTGAAAATAATAATAATAATAATAATAATAATAATAATAATAATAATAATAATAATAACATAGAGATTATATTAGATTACACACTATTAGTAATTACATCAACAGTTAAGTGTCTAATTACACTTATTAATTAGTAAGTTAGTTAATAGGTCGATAGGGGATAGAGAGTTCTTCCTCCTCCTCCTCCTCCTCTTCTTCCTCCTCCTCCTCTTCTTCCTCCTCCTCCTCCTCTTCCTACCCTCCTCCTCCTCCTTCTTCCTCCTCCTCCTCCTCCTCCTCCTCCTCCTCCTCCTCTTTCTTCCTACCCTCCTCCTCCTCCTCCTCCTCCTCTTCTTCCTCCTCCTCCTCCTTCTTCCTACCCTCCTCCTCCTCCTCCTTCTTCCTCCTCCTCCTCCTTCTTCCTACCCTCCTCCTCCTCCTTCTTCCTACCCTCCTCCTCCTCCTCCTCCTCCTCCTCCTCCTCCTCCTCCTCCTTCGTCCTACCCTCTTCCTCCTCCTCCTCCTCCTCCTCCTCGTCCTACCCTCCTCCTCCTCCGTCTTCCTCCTCCTCCTCCTCCTCCTCCTCCTCCTCCTCCTTACCTGGTATTCGAGAAGTGTTGACCAGAGACCATTGGCATTAGAAGTGTTGGGTGCCAGGCGTCGTAGACATGTGAAGAGTGCCGACACCCCAGCACTGGCACCCCCTCCACCCCCCATGGCCCTCCCGGGGTGCCGAAGGATGCTGGGGGAGAGAGAGAGAGAGAGAGAGAGAGAGAGAGAGAGAGAGAGAGAGAGAGAGAGAGAGAATATAATTAGAAAAAACATTATTATTATCATTATTATTGACACACACACACACACACACACACACACACACACACACACACACACACACACACACACACACACGTACGCACACACAAACTCACCCCGTCGAGGCTGCTCGGAGGAAACCCATGTAAAACTCCTCCACTTTCTTCCCTCCTCCTCCTCCTCCTCCTTCTTCTTCCTCTTCTTCAGGGGTAAGGAAGGAGAGGAGGGAGGGGAGGAGGGGGTACAGGGCCCCCCCACCCCCCCGCCCCCCCTCCCTCAGGACGGCCAGCACGCGATTGGTCGAGGATTTGGCAGCTTTTGACGACCTCCAATCCTGCAAGTAGTGGTAGTAGTAGTAGTAGTAGTAGTAGTAGTAGTAGTAGTAGAAGTAGTAGTAGTATTTTTTCATATACACACACACACACACACACACACACCGCGCGCACACACACACACACACGCACATACCTTATCCACCCTATGTACACGCAGGAACGCCCCCCACACAGAGACGCACACAGGGCCAGAGGGGTCGTCCAGGGAGGTCAAGATGGCAGAGGTCAGGTCAGGTCGCGCCCCGGCCAAGACCTGCGGCTGGGTGCTGAGCAGGTCACCGATGAGGTCAAACCAGGCGACCCGGATCTGAGGAGGAGGAGGAGGAGGAGGAGGAGGAGAAGGAAGAGGAGGAAAGAAGAATTAATTGTATATATCAATGCTTGTAGGAGGAGGAGGAGGAGGAGGAGAAAGAGGAGGAGGAGGAACAGGAGGAGGAGGAGGAGGGAAGAAGAATTAATTATATATATCAATGCTTGTAGGAGGAGGAGGAGGAGGAGAAAGAAGAGGAGGAGGAGGAGAGAGAGGAGGAGGAGGAGGAGGAGGAGGAGGAGGAAAAATTAAAATAACAAAAAAAAAAGAAATATTAGACTAACATACACTCTCTCTCTCTCTCTCTCTCTCTCTCTCTCTCTCTCTCTCTCTCTCTCTCTTCATTTCTCTCTCTCATTTTCCTTTCATTCTTTCTTTTTTTCATTCTCTCTCTCTCTCTCTCTCTCTCTCTCTCTCTCTCTCTCTCTCTCTCTCTCTCTCTCTCTCTCTCTCTCTCTCACCCCGAAATTCTTGTCCTTGGCCAGCTTCCAGAACGCAGCATTGCCAACTATCTCCTGGAGCTCCTCGGAAACCTTGGCAAGACTGGAGGAGGAGGAAGAGGGGGAGGAGGAGGAGGAGGAGGAGGGCTTGGACATGGCACCAGTGTCTTCCATGTCCTCACAGTTGTTGTTGATGTTGTTGTTGTTGTCTAGGAGTTGTATGACCCAGCTGAGGCCTTGTAGGGAACTTGTAATGATCCTGACATGCTTGCTCTCCATGTCCTCTGGTGCTGTGGTCCTGGGGGGGGGGGGGCAGTACAGTGGGTTGTGTTATATAGTGGGTTGTGTTATATAGTGGGTTGTGTTATACAGGGGTTGTGTTATATAGTGGGTTGTGTTATATAGTGGGTTGTGTTATACAGGGGTTGTGGGGTTGGCAGGAATGTTTTCAGTGGTGACAAAGTAAAAATGTCTCAGGGTGCGGCACACTGCATGTGGTCTGCTGGGAGGGTAGTGGGTAGCGCGATGCCTGGCGGGTCAGAGGCGAGAACAAACACATGTTATCTAATAGGAGTGGTTCGTTCTTGCCTCTGACCAGCTAGGCACCCCGCTACCCTCTGCCCGCCCAGCAAACCACCACGTGCAGTGTGGCCGAACCCTTAGTCCCACACGCAGGAGTGAAAGGAAGCCGGTACACAGGGGCACGCTTTTGAAGACAGTACCGGCAAGAATCTAATCATACCTTCACCCTGCCTGCCTACACGTACACACAATATAAATGATACTTCCAACACAGTGCTGCTCAGTTTTTATGTGCCAGGGAAGATAACATTTCCCAACACAGTGTTCCTCAGTTTTTATGTGACAGGGAAGATAACATTTCCCAACACAGTGCTGCTCAGTTTTTATGTGACAGGGAAGATAACATTTCCCAACACAGTGCTGCTCAGTTTTTATGTGACAGGGAAGATAACATTTCCCAACACAGTGCTGCTCAGTTTTTATGTGACAGGGAAGATAACATTTCCCAACACAGTGCTGCTCAGTTTTTATGTGACAGGGAAGATAACATTTCCCAACACAGTGTTCCTCAGTTTTTATGTGACAGGGAAGATAACATTTCCCAACACAGTGCTGCTCGGTTTTTATGTGACAGGGAAGATAACATTTCCCAACACAGTGTTCCTCAGTTTTTATGTGACAGGGAAGATAACATTTCCCAACACAGAGCTCCTCAGTTTTTATGTGCCAGGGAAGATAACATTTTCCTACACAGTGCTTCTCAGTTTTTATGTGACAGGGAAGATAACATTTTCCTACACAGTGCTTCTCAGTTTTTATGTGACAGGGAAGATAACATTTCCCAACACAGTGTTCCTCAGTTTTTATGTGCCAGGGAAGATAACATTTTCCTACACAGTGCTTCTCAGTTTTTATGTGACAGGGAAGATAACATTTTCCTACACAGTGCTTCTCAGTTTTTATGTGACAGGGAAGATAACATTTCCCAACACAGTGCTCCTCTGTTTTTATGTGACAGGGAAGATAACATTTCCCAACACAGTGCTGCTCAGTTTTTATGTGACAGGGAAGATAGCAATTCCCAACACAGTGCTCCTCTGTTTTATGTGACAGGGAAGATAACATTTCCCAACACAGTGCTCCTCTGTTTTTATGTGACAGGAAGATAACATTTCCCAACACAGTGCTCCTCTGTTTTTATGTGACAGGGAAGATAACATTTCCCAACACAGTGCTCCTCTGTTTTTATGTGACAGGGAAGATAACATTTCCCAACACAGTGCTGCTCAGTTTTTATGTGACAGGGAAGATAACATTTCCCAACACAGTGCTGCTCTGTTTTTATGTGACAGGGAAGATAACATTTCCCAACACAGTGCTCCTCTGTTTTTATGTGACAGGGAAGATAACATTTCCCAACACAGTGCTCCTCTGTTTTTATGTGACAGGGAAGATAACATTTCCCAACACAGTGCTCCTCAGTTTTTATGTGACAGGGAAGATAACATTTCCCAACACAGTGCTCCTCTGTTTTTATGTGACAGGGAAGATAACATTTCCCAACACAGTGCTCCTCTGTTTTTATGTGACAGGGAAGATAACATTTCCCAACACAGTGTTCCTCTGTTTTTATGTGACAGGGAAGATAACATTTCCCAACACAGTGTTCCTCTGTTTTTATGTGACAGGGAAG
>NC_066572.1:950000-957500 GCF_024679095.1 Eriocheir sinensis
GTACAGAGGAAGGGTCAAACTACCACCAGGGTCACAAAACTACCCCTGGACATGCCCACAACGCCCACGAAAGCCTTTTCAACTATGTTTCTTTAGGTTCAGGGTACAGAAGAAGGGTCACACTACCACCAGGATCATCAAACTACCCATGGAAACGCCCACAACGCCCAGGAAAGCCTTGTCAAATGTGTGTTTCCTTAGGGTCATGGTACAGAGGAAGCGTCACAAAACTACCCATGGAAATGCCCCCAACGCCTACAAAACCCTTTTCAACTATGTTTCTTTAGGTTCAGGGTACAGAAGAAGGGTCACACTACCACCAGGGTCATCAAACTACCCATGGAAACGCCCACAACGGCCTCGAAAGCCTTGTCTAATGTGTGTTTCCTTAGGTTCACGGTACACAAGAAGCGTCATAAAACTACCACTGAAAATGCCCACAACGCCTACGAAAGCCTTTTCAACTATGTTTCTTTAGGTTCACGGTACAGAGGAAAGGTCACACTACCACCAGGGTCATCAAACTACCCCTGGAAACGCCCACAACGCCCAGGAAAGCCTTGTCAAATGTGTGTTTCCTTAGGGTCATGGTACAGAGGAAGCGTCACAAAACTACCACTGGAAATGCCCACAACGCCTACAAAACCCTTTTCAACTATGTTTCTTTAGGTTCAGGGTACAGAGGAAGGGTCACACTACCACCAGGATCATCAAACTACCCCTGGACATGCCCACAACGCCCACGAAAGCCTTGTCTAATGTGCGTTTCCTTAGGTTCACGGTACACAAGAAGCGTCATAAAACTACCACTGGAAATGCCCACAACGCCCACGAAAGCCTTTTCAACTATGTTTCTTTAGGTTCAGGGTACAGAAGAAGGGTCACACTACCACCAGGGTCATCAAACTACCCCTGGAAACGCCCACAACGCCCACGAAAGCCTTGTCTAATGTGCGTTTCCTTAGGTTCACGGTACACAAGAAGCGTCATAAAACTACCACTGGAAATGCCCACAACGCCCACGAAAGCCTTTTCAACTATGTTTCTTTAGGTTCAGGGTACAGAAGAAGGGTCACACTACCACCAGGGGCATCAAACTACCCCTGGAAACGCCCACAACGCCCACGAAAGCCTTGTCAAATGTGTGCTTCCTAGATTCACGGTACAGAAGAAGGGTCACACTACCACCAGCGTCACAAAACTACCCATGGAAATGCCCACAACGCCCACGAAACCCTTTCCAACTATGTTTCCTTACGTTCAGGGTACAGAGGAATGGTCACACTACCACCAGGGTCATCAAACTACCACTGGAAACGCCCACAACGCCCACGAAAGCCTTGTCAAATGTGTGTTTCTTAGATTCACGGTACAGAAGAAGGGTCACACTACCACCAGCGTCACAAAACTACCCATGGAAATGCCCACAACGCCTACGAAACCCTTTTCAACTATGTCTCTTTAGGTTCATGGTACAGAAGAAGGGTCACACTACCACCAGGGTCATTAAACTATCCATGGAAACGCCCACAACGCCCAGGAAAGCCTTGTCAAATGTGTGTTTCCTTAGGTTCACGGTACACAAGAAGCGTCACAAAACTACCCATGGAAATGCCCACAACGCCTACGAAAGCCTTTTCAACTATGTTTCTTTAGGTTCATGGTACAGAGGAAAGGTCACACTACCACCAGGGTCATCAAACTACCACTGGAAACGCCCACAACGCCCACGAAAGCCTTGTCAAATATGTGCTTCCTATATTCACGGTACAGAAGAAGGGTCACACTACCACCAGCGTCAAAAACTACCCATGGAAATGCCCACAACCCCTACAAAACCCTTTTCAACTATGTCTCTTAAGGTTCAGGGTACAGAGGAATGGTCACACTACCACCAGGGTCATCAAACTACCCCTGGAAACGCCCACAACGCCCACGAAAGCCTTGTCAAATATGCCTTGGGTGCGGGGAGGAGTGTTTGAACCTGGGCAGACCTCGCGGCCCTGAAGGAGATATTTACCAGACTCCGGCCCGTTTCATCGATCTTATAAGCCCTTGATCCTCGGGCTTCCTCGCTAAAACGATGAAGCTCAATCCTTCAGTAAGTATAGGGAAATAATCCTCTTCCTCCTCTTGTGGGCGGCCAAAACTCAGACAGAACTCAAGAAACCCAAACAGCGTCGCAGGGGAGTGGTTGCTTCGCGGCGCTAACCCATAACAGTGCGCTCAACCCCGATTTTGATTTTCGTTCATACCTCTCTACCGCCTCATGTAGGGCCTCATAGTGGGGTTCCAGCATACCATCCATGTTGTTAGGTGTGCTAGAGTCCATGTTGGGGCTTGGCTTGGGTGTATGAGGGTGCCTATGAGGTGTATGAGCGTGTCTTTAGAGGGATATTTTTGCGAACCGTGTTGGACCCAGGGACTTCACCGGGGCCTTGAGGGACGCCGCGCCGCCCTCTGCAGATAGCATTTAACTCTCTCCCTTATGACGGGGGTGGTAAGGGCGTATATGTATTGTGTGTTACGCCCTTCTCTCCCCTCTCTCTCTCTCTCTCTCTCTCTCTCTCTCTCCCTCTCTCTCTCTCTCTCTCTCACACACACACACACAGACACACTTATGCCGGGGACAGTAAGCGCGGTTATGATTATATGTAGTGTGTGTTACGCTCTTCTATCCTCTCTCTCTCTCTCTCTCTCTCTCTCTCTCTCTCTCACACACACTTATGCCGAGGGGTTCTTAGAGCGAGTATGCAGTGTTTCCTACGCCATTCTTCTCTCTCTCTCTCTCTCTCTCTCTCTCTCTCTCTCTCTCTCTCATACACACACACACACACGCACACACAGTCCCCGCCAATATACGTTCCAGACAACAGCAGATTTTTATTTCCGTTCATTATATAAAACATAGCCGTTCTGAAGGCGTTCCCATGTTGTAAGATTGCGTTCTATACGGGAGAAGGGCGGGAAGGAAGGTCAAAGAGCAAGATATGGGGTCAAACTTAGCCGTGAGTGACCCCGAAGCTGTCAATTCAAGCAAGGATGACCTGTGACCTCCGCAATGCATTCAGAAAGGTCAAAGAGAGAGATATGGGTCAAACTAAGCCCTGAGTGACCCTTGACCTTCGTAATGCATTCAGAAGGGCAAAAAGGAGGTCAAAGAAAGATATATGGGTCAAACTAAGCCCTGAGTGACCCTTGACCTCCGCAATGCATTCAGAAGGGCGGGAAGGAAGGTCAAAAAGAGATATGGGTCACACTAAGCCGTGAGTGACCCCGAAGCTGTCAACTCAAGCAAGGATGACCCGTGACCTCCGCAATGCATTAACAAGAGCGGGAAGGAAGGTCAAAGAGAGATATGGGTCACACTAAGCCCTGAGTGACCCCGAAGCTGTCAACTCACGCAAGGATGACCCGTGACCTCCGCAATGCATTCAGAAGGGCGGGAAGGAAGGTCAAAGAGAGAGATATGGGTCACACTAAGCCCTGAGTGACCCCGAAGCTGTCAACTCGAGCAGGGATGACCCGTGACCTCCGCAATGCATTCACAAGGGCGGGAAGGAAGGTTAAAGAGCAAGATATGGGGTCAAACCAAGCCGTGAGTGACCCCCAAGCTGTCAACTCGAGCAGGGATGACCCGTGACCTCCGCAATGCATTCACAAGGGCGGGAAGGAGGTCAAAAAGAGATATGGGTCACACTAAGCCCTGAGTGACCCCGAAGCTGTCAACTCACGCAAGGATGACCCGTGACCTCCGCAATGCATTAACAAGGGCAGGAAGGAGGTCAGAGAGAGATATATGGGTCAAACTAAGCCCTGGGTGACCCCCAAGCTGTCAACTCACGCATGGATGACCCTTGACCTCCGCAATGCATTAACAAGAGCGGGAAGGAAGGTCAAAGAGAGAGATATGGGTCACACTAAGCCGTGAGTGACCCCGAAGCGTCAACTCGAGCAAATCGTCACCCTCATTTCTGCCGGGAGAGGCGACGCCATGACCCTTGCCAGCCACAATATCATAAGACCCTTTTCTGTTCATCTTTTAGACTTCATGCAAGACTCGACTCCACGTTCTCAAGCGCGCTCGAAGAGATGGACGACCTCGCCTTCTTCTAACAGCCGAGACTCACCAAACAGCCCTTAACTACCTGCGCAGTGATCTTCCACAGCAGGGAACATCACACTAAATGAAGCTCTATATACAAGTTACCCTTTGGTGTTTGGGTAATAACACTACATTCAGAGAGACTTCAATCCAGCTTAACCTCCACAGCAGGGAACATCACGCTAAATGAATCTCTATATACAAGTTACCCTTTGGTGTTTGGGTAATAACACTACTTTCAGAGAGACTTCAATCCAGTTCAACCTATCTAGCAGGGAACATCACACTAAATGAAGCTCTATATACGAGTTACCCTTTGGTGTTTGGGTAATAACACTACATTCAGAGAGACTTCAATCCAGCTCAACCTATCTAGCAGGGAACATCACGCTAAATGAAGCTCTATATACAAGTTACCCTTTGGTGTTTGGGTAATAACACTACTTTCAGAGAGACTTCAATCCAGCTCAACCTCCACAGCAGAGAATATCACACTAAATGAATCTCTATATACAAGTTACCCTTTGGTGTTTGGGTAATAACACTACATTCAGAGAGACTTCAATCCAGCTCAACCTATCTAGCAGGGAACATCGCCCTAAATGAAGCTCTATATACAAGTTACCCTTTGGTGTTTGGGTAATAACGCTACTTTCAGAGAGAATTCAATCCAGCTCAACCTATCTAGCAGGGAACATCACGCTAAATGAAGCTCTATATACAAGTTACCCTTTGGTGTTTGGGTAATAACACTACTTTCAGAGAGACTTCAATCCAGCTCAACCTATCTAGCAGGGAACATCACACTAAATGAATCTCTATATACAAGTTACCCTTTGGTGTTTGGGTAATAACACTACATTCAGAGAGACTTCAATCCACTTCAACCTCCACAGCAGGGAACATCACACTAAATGAATCTCTATACACAAGTTACCCTTTGGTGTTTGGGTAATAACGCTACATTCAGAGAGACTTCAATCCAGCTCAACCTATCTAGCAGGGAACATCGCCCTAAATGAATCTCTATATACAAGTTACCCTTTGGTGTTTGGGTAATAACACTACATTCAGAGAGACTTCAATCCAGGTCAACCTATCTAGCAGGGAACATCACACTAAATGAATCTCTATATACGAGTTACCCTTTGGTGTTTGGGTAATAACACTACATTCAGAGAGACTTCAATCCAGCTCAACCTATCTAGCAGGGAACATCGCCCTAAATGAAGCTCTATATACAAGTTACCCTTTGGTGTTTGGGTAATAACACTACATTCAGAGAGACTTCAATCCAGCTCAACCTATCTAGCAGGGAACATCGCCCTAAATGAAGCTCTATATACAAGTTACCCTTTGGTGTTTGGGTAATAACACTACTTTCAGGGAGACTTCAATCCAGCTCAACCTATCTAGCAGGGAACATCGCCCTAAATGAAGCTCTATATACAAGTTACCCTTTGGTGTTTGGGTAATAACACTACATTCAGAGAGACTTCAATCCACTTCAACCTATCTAGCAGGGAACATCGCACTAAATGAATCTCTATATACAAGATACCCTTTGGTGTTTGGGTAATAACACTACATTCAGAGAGACTTCAATCCAGCTCAATCTATCTACCAGGGAACATCACACTAAATGAATCTCTATATACAAGATACCCTTTGGTGTTTGGGTAATAACACTACTTTCAGAGAGACTTCAATCCAGCTCAACCCATCTAGCAGGGAACATCACACTAAATGAATCTATATACACAAGTTACCCTTTGGTGTTTGGGTAATAACACTACTTTCAGAGAGACTTCAATCCAGCTCAACCTATCTAGCAGGGAACATCACACTAAATGAAGCTCTATATACAAGTTACCCTTTGGTGTTTGGGTAATAACACTACATTCAGAGAGACTTCAATCCAGCTCAACCTATCTAGCAGGGAACATCACACTAAATGAAGCTCTATATACAAGTTACCCTTTGGTGTTTGGGTAATAACACTACTTTCAGAGAGACTTCAATCCAGCTCAACCTATCTAGCAGGGAACATCACACTAAATGAATCTCTATACACAAGTTACCCTTTGGTGTTTGGGTAATAACACTACTTTCAGAGAGACTTCAATCCACTTCAACCTCCACAGCAGGGAACATCACACTAAATGAATCTCTATATACAAGTTACCCTTTGGTGTTTGGGTAATAACACTACATTCAGAGAGACTTCAATCCAGCTCAACCTATCTAGCAGGGAACATCACACTAAATGAATCTCTATACACAAGTTACCCTTTGGTGTTTGGGTAATAACACTACATTCAGAGAGACTTCAATCCAGCTCAACCTATCTATCAGTGTCACACAGATTTGAGCTCAGTATGATAAAAGAAAAATTGTACGTTGTTAACACGATTTCTTGAGACGCCAATCCTATCCCTTCCCTTCCCTTCCCTTACCTTTCCTTCTCTTCCATTCCCTTCCCTTCCTTTCTCTTCCCTTCACTGCCCTTCCCTTCACTTTTCTTCTCTTCCTTTCCCTTCCCTTCCCTTCCCTTCCTTTCCCTTCCCTTCCTTTCCCTTCCCTTCCCTTCCATTCCCTTCCCTTTATTTCCCTTCCCTTCTCTTCCCTTCCCTTCCTTTCCTTCCCTTCCCTTCTAATAATTTCCTTTCCATTCCCTTCCCTTTCTTTCCCTTCCCTTCCCTTCCCTTCCCTTCCCTTCCCTTCCCTTCCCTTACCTTACCTTACCTTTCCTTCTCTTCCCTTCCCTTCCCTTCCATTCCATTCCTTCCCTTCCCTTATAATCATTTCCCTTCCCTCCCCTTCCCTTCCCTTCCCTTCCCTTCCCTTCCCTTCCTTTCCCTTCCCTTCCCTTCCTTTCCCTTCCCTTCCTTTCCCTTCCCTTCCCTTCCCTTTGACACGACAGACCTAGAATTTAGGGGTTTTGGGAAGTATTAATAACACACACACACACACACACACACACACACACACACACACACACACACACTCACACACACGCCCGGAGAGAGAGATATAAAAGACTTGACTGACTGGCTGCTAAAAAGAGAGAGAGAGAGAGAGAGGGAGAAAGAGAGGGAGGGAGGGAGAGGGAGAGAGACAGCACGTGTATTCAAATGAGGTGGTGGCACGAGAGAGAGAATGAGAGAGAGAGAGAGAGAGAGAGAGAGAGGGGGGGGTATGGGCGCGTGGGTATTCAAATGAGGGTGCCCGCTTGTATGCAAATCGTGAAACAAAATGGCGGACGATAGGCTGGGCACGTGCGAGAGAGAGAGAGAGAGAGAGAGGGGGGTCAGTGGGAGATAAAGGGGTCGATAGTAGTAGTAGTAGTAGTAGTAGTAGTAGTAAAAGTAGAAGAAGAAGAAGAAGAACAAGAA
>NC_066572.1:962500-967500 GCF_024679095.1 Eriocheir sinensis
TTCCCTTCCCTTCCTTTCCTTTCCCTTCCCTTCCTTTCCTTCCCTTCCCTTCCTTTCCTTTCCTTTCCTTTCCTTTCCTTTCCTTCCCTTCCTTTCCCTTCCTTTCCTTTCCTTCTCTTTCCTTCCCTTTCCTTTCCTTTCCCTTCCTTTCCTTCCCTTCCTTTCCTTTCCTTCCCTTTCCTTCCCTTCCCTTTCCTTCCCTTCCAATCCCATCCCTTCCTTTCCCATCCCAACCCTTCCTTCCTCCTCCTCCTCTTCTTCCCCCATCATACCTATGCATCTTAACTCTTTGCCTCCTCCTCCTCCTCCTCCTTCTCCTCCTCCTCCTCCTCTCAACCTCCTCCCTTCTCAATCTTCCCTTACCTCCTCCTCCTCCTCCTCCTCCTCCTCTGCTATTGTCCCACCAACTGCCTCCCTTCCCGCACAATAGGAGCTTGCTATTGGCTGGGCAACGCGGGATCCTATTGGCTATTGAGACTCCTTGCTAGCACGTGATTGGTGGATTAAAAAGTGAGCGATTTCCAGGTGCAAGAGAGGTGAGAGAGAGAGAGAGAGAGAGAGAGAGAGAGAGAGAGAGAGAGAGAGAGAGAGAGAGAGAGAGAGAGAGAGAGAGAGAGAGAGAAGGAAAGAAAATCAAGGAAGGGAAGGAGAAAAACGAAGAGAGAGAGAGAGAGAGAGAGAGAGAGAGAGAGAGAGAGAGAGAGAGAGAGAGAGAGAGAGAGAGAGAGAGAGAGAGAGAGAGAGAGAGAGAGAGAGAAGAGAGAAGAGAGAGAGAGAGAGAGAGAGAGAAGAGAGAGAAGGAGAGAGAAGAGAGAGAGAGGAAGAGAAGGAAGGAAGAGAGAGAGAGAGAGAGAGAGAGAGAGAGAGGAGAGAGAGAGAGAGAGAGAGAGAGAGAGAGAGAGAGGGAAGATTGAATAGGGAAGGAAGGAAGGGAAGGAAGGAAAGAGGAGGAGGAGGAGGAGGAGGAGGAGGAGGAGGCAAGATGGAGGTAAACAGTGGTACAATCCGAGCAGCTGCACTCAATATAACGGTACTTCAAAGGTGCAAGGGAAGGGAATGGAAGGGAAGGGAAGGGAAGGGAAGGGAAGGAGAGATGCAAGATTGAATAGGGAAAAGATAGGAAGGGAAGGGAAGGGAAGAGAAGGAGAGATGCAAGATTGAATAGGGAAAGGAAGGGAAGGGAAAGGAAAGGAAGGGAAGGGAAAGGAAGGGAAAGGAAGGTAAGGGAAGGGAAGGGAAGAGAAGGAGAGATGCAAGATTGAATAGGGAAAGGAAGGGAAGGGAAGGGAAGGGAAGGGAAGGGAAGGAAAGGGAGGGAAGGAAGGGAAGGAGAGATGCAAGATTGAATAGGGAAAGAAGGAAGGAAGGAAGAGAAGGAGAGATGCAAGATTGAATAGGGAAAGGAAGGGAAGGGAAGGGAAGGGAAGGGAAAGGAAAGGAAGGGAAGGAAAGGGAAGGGAAGGGAAGGAGAAGGAGATGCAAGATTGAATAGGGAAAGGAAGGAAAGAAGGAAGGAAGGAAGGAAGGAAAGGAGGAAGGAAGGAAGGAAGGAAGGAAGGAGAGAGAGATGCAAGATTGACTAGTGAAAGGAAAGGAAGGGAAAGGAAGGGAAGGGAAGGGAAGGGAAGGGAAAGGAAGGGAAGGGAAGGGAAGGGGTGAAATATTAGACATTTTCTCAACATTACTCTCTCTCTCTCTCTCTCTCTCTCTCTCTCTCTCTCTCTCTCTCTCTCTCAATCTCTCTCTCTCTCTCTCTCTCTCTCTCTCTCTCTCTCTCTCTCTCTCTCTCTCTCTCTCTCTCTCTCTCTCTCTCTCTCTCTCTCTCTCTCTCTCTCTCTGCTTCGTTGAGAGAGAGAGAAAAAAAAAATATGAGATGGTTGCCCTCCCTCCTCCTCCCTTCTTTCCTCCATCTCTCCCTTCTTCCCTCCCTCCCCTCCCTCTCTCTCTCTCCCTCTCTCTCTCTCTCTCTCCCTCCCTCCAAATGCTCGTTGGCAGTATTTCTTCAATGCATTTTTTTGGTGAATTTTCAAACAAGGGCAAAAAATACATATTGAAGAATGCGTGTGTGTGTGTGTGTGTGTGTGTGTGTGTGTAGTGGTGGTGGTGGTGGTGGTAGTGGTAGTAGTAGTAGTAGTAGTAGTAGTAGTTGTTGTAGTAGTAGTAGTAGTAGTAGTAGTTGTAGTAGGGTAATCTTTCCTGTGGCTTTCAGAAACGTTTGCTTTGAAAAACGTTTGCAATTTGAACCACAGACGTTTAAAAATATGGACCACAGATCAGAGTGTTGCCCCGGCCACATAGGTATCGACAACGCCATATATTTGAGCTGAACGACTCCACAACGCCCCGGGCCATATCAAGTAATCAACGCACAGTATTTCCTCGGTTTCTGGCCCTTAAATAAGACCAAAACCACGGATAGTCAATGGTTTTAGAAGTATATTTAAGTGGATGTTTTGAGTGGACATTCTGGCACCGCGCTGGGCCATAACACCGAGGGATATGCCAACTCTCAGCGCATAGTATTTCCTCGGTTTCTGGCAAATAACTGAGACCAAAACCACGGATAGTCGATGGTTTTAGGAGTATATTTAAATAGATGTTGTTACCGGAGTAAACATGATTGGGTATTGACTGAGCGACTCCACAACGCCTCGGGCCATATCTTGTAATCAACGCACAGTATTTCCTCGGTTTCTGGCCCATAACTGAGACAAAAAGCACGGATAGTCAATGGTTTTAGGAGTATATTTAAATAGATCTCGTTACCGGAGAGAACATGATTGGGTATTGACTGAGCGACTCCACAACGCCTCGGGCCATATCTTGTAATCAACGCACAGTATTTCCTCGGTTTCTGGCAAATAACTGAGACAAAACCCACGGATAGTCGATGGTTTTAGGAGTATATTTAAGTGGATGTTGTTACCGGAGAGAACATGATTGGGTATTGACTGAGCGACTCCACAATGCCTCGGGAATATCTTGTAATCAACGCACAGTATTTCCTCGGTTTCTGGCCATAAATAAGACCAAAAGCACGGATAGTCAATGGCTTTAGGAGTATATATAAGTGGATCTCGTTACCGGAGAGAACATGATTGGGTATTGACTGAGCGACTCCACAACGCCTCGGGCCATATCTTGTAATCAACGCATAGTATTTCCTCGGTTTCTGGCCATAACTGAGACCAAAAGCACGGATAGTCAATGGTTTTAGGAGTATATTTAAATGGATGTCGTTACCGGAGAGAACATGATTGGGTATTGACTGAGCGACTCCACAATGCCTCGGGCCATATCTTGCAATCAACGCACAGTATTTCCTCGGTTTCTGGCCATAAATAAGGCAAAAAGCACGGATACTCAATGGTTTTAGGAGTATATTTAAGTGGATGTCGTTACCGGTGAGGATATGATTGGTTTTGGAGTCTGAAATTGATAAGTGCATCTTTCTGGCGTCGCTGCGTGGCCCATAACGCCGCGGGACAGGCCAGTCCGCCATGACACTCCCTAGAGCGGCTTAAACTGCATTAGATTCTCTCTCTCTCTCTCTCTCTCTCTCTCTTTCCTATACATACATACATGCTTCCTTGCATACATACACACCAGACACGGGTAATCGTAATCTGTAATCGTAAGCGATTACAATCGATTACAGTTTTTCAAGTAATCGTAATCGTAATCGATTACCTTCTTATTTTTATAAGTAATCGTAATAGTGATTACTTTTTCGATTACATTATCAAAGTTTTAATTAATAGTTTCTGGTACACAGGTATGTAATGGTACTCTAAATACCTGTAGTAATTCAACACAGCAAGTATTTACGTACACGGCACAGGTGTAGGAAATTTGCAAGTTCACCTTTCACTCCTTCCTGTAATCATGATTGTAATACTTCATGTAATCGATTACACCTAATTTTATTGTACATCGTAATCGTAATCGTGAAAATATGAAGTAATGGTAGTCGATTACGTAACATTAGTAATCGCCCCGATACACAGCACACAGCACCACGCCACCAAGGCCTGTGGAGCTCCTGGCGACCTCGACCGCCTGAGTTGTGGCACCGAGCGATAATCTAAATGACTGGACCTCCTTGCTGGCTCACGACCTTCAGCACTCACATTCAGCACTTAAAGTCAGCACGTATAGTCAGCACGTTTAGTCAGCACGTATAGCCAGCACTTAGAGCCAGCACGTATAGTCAGCACGTATAGTCAGCACGTATAGTCAGCACGTATAGCCAGCACTTAGAGTCAGCACCAAGTAATCCATGAAGTTCTTTCGACCTTTGCAAGCAGCGGCTCACTTTCTGCCCCTCGTTGCTGTCTCTTATCAATTCTATTACGCTGTCTTCTATATTATCGATTATTTTGTCTATTACAGAGTTTGTGAGGGATACAGATATGCTGGCGTACGAAATGGGGAGCAATGCGTACAAGATGGGCCTTTCCTTTACCATAGAAGAAGGGGAAGAAGAGGAAGAAGAAGGAGAAGAGGAAGAAGAAGAAGAAGAAGAAGAGGAAGAAGAGGAAGAAGAAGGAGAGGAAGAAGAACACAAAGTAGAACAAGAAGAAGAAGAAAAGAAAAACAGAAAATAATAATAATAATAATAATAATAATAATAATAATAATAATAATAATAATAATAACAATAAAAATGATAACAACAACAACAACAACAACAACAACAACAACAACAACTACATTAAAACGGACGCCATATTCTAATCCGCCATTGAGAGAGAGAGAGAGAGAGAGAGCTATCTCAGGACGTATTCAAATGAGAGAGAGAGAGAGAGAGAGAGAGAGAGAGGCGCGTGCTGTATTCAAATTAGGCACATGCTTAAAATCTCTCTCTCTCTCTCTCTCTCTCTCTCTATAGTTTTTTCTCTCTCTCTGTCTCTCTCTCTCTCTCTCTTTATAAACAAATTTTCAATGCATGTTAACAATAGATTAAATGAGAGAGAGAGAGAGAGAGGGGGATAAAGAGA
>NC_066572.1:980000-982500 GCF_024679095.1 Eriocheir sinensis
GAGAGAGAGAGAGAGAGAGAGAGAGAGAGAAGGGAGAAAGGGAGGGAGGAAAAGAATAGGAAAGAGAGAGAGAGAGAGAGAGAGAGAGAGAGAGAGAGAGAGAGAGAGAGAGAGAGAGAGAGAGAGAGAGAGAGAGAGAGAGAGAGCAAAGAAAGAAAGAAAGAAAAGAAAGCAAAAAAAAGGAAAAAGATGAGTAAAAAAGAGATATTAAGAGAGAGAGAGAGAGAGAGAGAGAGAGAGAGAGAGAGAGAGAGAGAGAGAGAGAGAGAGAGAGAGGAAAGAAGGGAGGTTGCACTAGTTTGATCACCAAAGAACTAGTATGCCCGGAAGGGAGGGAGGGAGAGAGAGAGAGGGGGGTTGAGGAAAGGGGAAGGAGGGGAAGGAGGGGAGAGAAACTGGTGGAAGGAAGGAGAGAGAGGAGAGAGAGAGAGAGAGAGAGAGAGAGAGAGAGAGAGAGAGAGAGAGAGAGAGAGAGAGAGAGAGAGAGAGAGAGAGAGAGAGAGAAATTAATTGAGAAAGACAGGTAGGGAAAAAGTAGTTTTTAAAGAGAGAAAATGAGAGAGAGAGAGAGAGAGAGAGAGAGAGAGAGAGAGAGAGAGAGAGAGAGAGAGAGAGAGAGAGAGAGAGAGAGAGAGAGAGAGAGAGAGAGAGAGAGAGAGAGAGAGAGAGAGAGAGAGAGACGAAATGGACAATAACAACAACAATAGCAATAATAATAATAATAATAATAATAATAATAATAATAATAATAATAATAATATTTATAATAATAATGATAAGAATAATAATAAAACTCTAGAATCAAACCAAACCAGAGAGAGAGAGAGAGAGAGAGAGAGAGAGAGAGAGAGAGAGAGAGAGAGAGAGAGAGAGAGAGAGAGAGAGAGAGAGAGAGAGAGAATAGGAAAGAGGAAGGGAAAGAAGAGGAAGAAGAAGAAGAAGAAGAAGAAGGAAAAGAAGAAGGAGAATTTTGAAACGGAGGAGGAGGAGGAGGAGGAGGAGGAGGAGGAGGAGGCGGGGGTGGAAGTGGAGAAGGAGGAGGAAGAAGAAGAAGAAGAAGAGGAAGAGGAGGAAGAAAAAAAAAAGAGAGATGGAGAGAACAAGCCAGGAGGAGGAGGAGGAGGAGGAGGAAAGCCTTAGGAAAGAGGGTAGGAGGAGGAGGACTCGGACTCGGAGAGGAGGAGGACTCGGAGAGGAGGAGGAGGAGGAAAGCCTTAGGAAAGAGGGTAGTAGTAGGAGGAGGAGGAGGAGGAGGACTCGGAGAGGAGGAGGAGGACTCGGAGAGGAGGACTCGGAGAGGAGGAGGAGGAGGAGGAGGAACATCTAACATTTTGGAGAAAGGTCATCCGTGCAAAAACTTACCCCAGTGGATGATTTAACTGGAGCATGTGCGATTTCACCCCTTACGACCTACCAGCATACCGGTCTCCTTCCCTTGCCACGACCACAACCACCACCACCGCCTCGCTAATAATGATAATAATAATAATAATAAGGAAAAAAGAAAAGAAAGAGAGGGGAAGGAGGGGACGGAGAGAGAGAGAGAGAGAGAGAGAGAGAGAGAGAGAGAGAGAGTCAGGGAAATGAAGCGAAGGAAAGGGGTGAGAGAGAGAGAGAGAGAGAGAGAGTGAGAGAGAGAGAGAGAGAGAGAGAGAGAGAGAGAGAGAGAGAGAGAGAGAGAGAGAGAGAGAGAGAGAGAGAGAGAGAGAGAGAGAGAGAGAGAGAGAGAGAGAGAGAGAGAGAGAGTGTGTGTGTGTGTGTGTGTGTGTGTGTGTGTGTGTGTGTGTGTGTGTGTGTGTGTGTGTGTGTGTGTGTGTGTGTGTGTGTGTGTGTGTGTGTGTGTGTGTGTGTGTGTGTGTGTGTGTGTGTGTGTGTGTGTGTGTGTGTGTGTGTGTGTGTGTGTGTGTGTGTTTCAAATATCACTAGGTCTAATTTTTTTCCCTTTCCTTCCCTTCTGTTCCCTTCCCTTCCATCCCTTCCCTTCTCCTCCCTTCCTTTCCCTTCCTTTCCCTTCCCTTCCCTTCCTTTCATTTCCCTTCCCTTCCCTTCCCTTTCTTTCCCTTCCCTTCCCTTCCCTTTCCTTCCGTTCCTTTCCCTTCCCTTCCTACCATCCTTCCTTCCTTCCTTCTCTTCCCCTTCCTTCCTTTCATTTCCCTTCCTTCCCTTCCCTTCCCTTCCTTCCTTCCTTCCTTCCTTTCCTTCCTTCCCTTCCCTTCCTTCCCTTCCCTTCCTTTCCCTTCCCTTCCTTCCTTCCTTTCTCTTCCCTTCCATACCTTCCCTTCCTTCCCTTCCCTTCCTTCCCTTTCTTCCTTCCTTCCCTTCCCTTCCATTCCCTTCCCTCCCTTTCCCTTCCCTTACGTTCCTTTCCCTTCGCTTCGTTCCTTCCTTTCTCTTCCCTTTCCATACCTTCCCTTCCCTTCCCTCCCTTTCCCTTCCCTTCCGTTCCTTTCCCTTCCCTTCCCTTCCCTTCCCTTTCCTTCCCTTCCTTTCCTTCCTTCCT
>NC_066572.1:985000-987500 GCF_024679095.1 Eriocheir sinensis
TATCCATGCAAAGTCAATCCATAGGTCTATCCATGCAAAATCTATCCATAGGTCTAACCATGCAAGGTCTATCCATAGGTCTACCCATAGGTCTACAGAGTCTATTCATATCCACAGTACTCTTGCATCCATTCATAAACACATCTCATTCTTAAAACACCTCGACGTGACTGTGTGTGTGTGTGTGTGTGTGTGTGTGTGTGTGTGTGTGTGTGTGTGTGTGTGTGGAACGGTTGTGAATTCATGCATGTTGGAGTTTAATTGAGCTCGTGAACACACACTAAGCGCTCACACTATATAGCACATGGCGACACATACTTGTAAATTCAATATATACATCTCATTCTTAAAACACCTTATCGACTGAGTGTGTGTGTGTGTGTGTGTGTGTGTGTGTGTGTGTGTGTGTGGAACGGTTGTGAATTCATGCATGTTGGAGTTTAATTGAGCTCGTGAACACACACACACACACACACACACACACTAAGCGCTCACACTGTATAGCACATGGCGACACATACTTGTAAATTAAATATATCTCATTCTTAAAACACCTTACTGACTGGAGTGTGTGTGTGTGTGTGTGTGTGTGTGTGTGTGTGTGTGTGAATTCATGTTGGAGTTTAATTGAGCTCGTGAACACACACTAAGCGCTCACACTGTATACCCAACCCAATCAACCTTATCTAACCTAACTTAACCTAACCTAACCTAACTATCCTAACCTTATCTAACCTAACCTTATCTAACCTATCCTAACCTATCCTAACCTTACCTAACCTAACCTAACCTAACCTAACCTAACTATCCTAACCTATCCTAACCTAACCTAACCTAACCTAACCTAACCTAACTATCCTAACCTATCCTAACCTAACCTAACCTAACCTAACCTAACCTAACCTTATCTAACCTAACCTAACCTAACCTAACTATCCTAACCTTACCTAACCTAAACCTTACCTAACCTAACCTTATCTAACCTACCCTTAATGGCACTGTGTAAGATGCATATTAAAGAAAGATTCGAAACCTCATCAGTCAGACTACCTTACCTAACTATCCTAACCTTACGTAACCAGGAGTAGTTTCATGACCCTGGTGGTAGTTTGACCCTTCCTCTGTACCGTGAACCTAAAGAAACACACATTTGACAAGGCTTTCGTAGGAGTTGTGGGCATTTCCAGGAGTAGTTTTATGACCCTGGTTGTAGTTTGGCCCTTCCTCTGTACCGTGAACCTAAAGAAACACACATTTGACAAGGCTTCCGTAGGAGTTGTGGGCATTTCCAGGAGTAGTTTTATGACCCCGGTGGTAGTTTGACCCTTCCTCTGTACCGTGAACCTAAAGAAACACACATTTGACAAGGCTTTCGTAGGAGTTGTGGGCATTTCAGGAGTAGTTTCATGACCCTGGTTGTAGTTTGACCCTTCCTCTGTACCATGAACCCGAGGAAACACACATTTGACAAGGCTTTCGTAGGAGTTGTGGGCATTTCCAGGAGTAGTTTCATGACCCTGGCTGTAGTTTGACCCTTCCTCTGTACCGTGAACCCGAGGAAACACACATTTGAGAAGGCTTTCGTAGGAGTTGTGGGCATTTCCAGGAGTAGTTTCATGACCCTGGTGGTAGTTTGACCCTTCCTCTGTACCATGAACCCGAGGAAACACACATTTGAGAAGGCTTTCGTAGGAGTTGTGGGCATTTCCAGGAGTAGTTTTATGACCCTGGTGGTAGTTTGACCCTTCCTCTATACCGTGAACCCGAGGAAACACACATTTGACAAGGCTTTCGTAGGAGTTGTGGGCATTTCCAGGAGTAGTTTCATGACCCTGGTTGTAGTTTGACCCTTCCTCTGTACCGTGAACCCGAGGAAACACACATTTGACAAGGCTTTCGTAGGAGTTGTGGGCATTTCCAGGAGTAGTTTTATGACCCTGGTGGTAGTTTGACCCTTCCTCTGTACCATGAACCCGAGGAAACACACATTTGACAAGGCTTTCGTAGGAGTTGTGGGCATTTCCAGGAGTAGTTTTATGACCCTGGTGGTAGTTTGACCCTTCCTCTGTACCGTGAACCCGAGGAAACACACATTTGACAAGGCTTTCGTAGGAGTTGTGGGCATTTCCAGGAGTAGTTTTATGACCCTGGCTGTAGTTTGACCCTTCCTCTTTACCGTGAACCCCGAGGAAACACACATTTGACAAGGCTTTCGTAGGAGTTGTGGGCATTTCCAGGAGTAGTTTTATGACCCTGGCTGTAGTTTGACCCTTCCTCTGTACCGTGAACCTAAAGAAACACACATTTGACAAGGCTTTCGTAGGAGTTGTGGGCATTTCCAGGAGTAGTTTTATGACCCTGGTTGTAGTTTGACCCTTCCTCTGTACCATGAACCCGAGGAAACACACATTTGACAAGGCTTTCGTAGGAGTTGTGGGCATTTCCAGGAGTAGTTTTATGACCCTGGTTGTAGTTTGACCCTTCCTCTGTACCGTGAACC
>NC_066572.1:1010000-1017500 GCF_024679095.1 Eriocheir sinensis
CGGCACTCGTGTCTTGCTCCTCCTCCTCCTCCTCCTCTCCGTGGTGCCTGGCGGGGCGGCGCGGTGCTGGCGGTGCCGAGGCTGGCGTCGCGTCGCGGGGACGTTGGTTGCTTCTTGTCGCGGTGAAGTGGTTGTTGTTGTATGAGTGGTAGTTGTTGTTGTTGTTGAGTACAAGTAGTTGTTGTTGGTGCCCGCGGGGGTTGGATGGGTCACGGGGCGGTGCGGGAGGCGGGTCTGCGGGAACACCGGCGGCCACAGCGTCAGAAGTGGTAGGGCGGGTAGTGGTGCGGGTACTGCACGGGCCGCGCGGGGTCGTCTGGCCTGGGCGGCGGGTACGGCTGGTAGCGGTACTCGGGGCGAAGGCCGGCGTACTCCGGCAGCGGGTAGTAGTGCGGGTAGACCTGCGGGTGTGGCTGCGCCAGCGACGCCGCCGCCGGGTACAGCGACTCCTGCCCTGCCAGCGACGCCGGCGGGGAGTACAGCGCCGGGTGGTGCTCGGCGGCGGCGGCTGCGGCAGCGGCGGCGGCCGCGGCGGAGTAGAGCGGCGCGTCGCTGCCGGTGAAGACGACGGGCGTGGGCGGCCCGCCGCTCTCGCCGTAGTCGCTGCCGCTGGCGCCCAGGGTGGAGGTGGGCGGCGGCGGCTCTGAGGCCTGCGGGCGCGCCAGGTCGGCCGGCGGCGGCTGTGGCGTCGGCTGCTTCTGTTCGGGCTCCGAGGGGCGGCGCGCCTCCGCCGTGGAGGTGGCGGCGGCGGCGGCCCCGTCGGCGCTGTGGCGGCCGGTGTTCCCTTCATCTAGTCAATAGTGGTCGGTGGGCGGCCCCGGCGTCAGCTGCTGCTGGGGGCCCGCCTGCCCTTGGGCGGGGGGCGGCGGACCCTGCTGGCTGGTGGGCGGCGGCGTGTGCTGCTGCTGCTGCTGCTGGGGCCCCCCCTGGATGGCGGGCGGCGGCGGCGCGGCGCCCCCCCCCGCCCCGGCCTGGGGGTCGGCGGGGTAGTGCTCGATGGTCATCTCCTGGTGCAGGAAGTCCTGGTGGGGCAGACCGTCCTCGTACTTGCCGCGCTTGAACCGTCCGTACAGCGACGAGTACGGAAGGTTGAAGTGGATGGCCGCCTGGTTGATGGACATCTCGCCCACGCGCACGGCCTCCAGGGCGTCCTTCATGTCCTCCCCCGACCACGGCACGCCCTGCGGCACAGTGCCTCGTGTCCACGCAGCGCCACCCCGCCCCCCGGGGCCCAGGCAAGCCGGGGCCCCCAAGGCCTCCGCGACAGGCTGTGCAGCAGGCGCGGGGCGGGGCGGGGCGGGGGAGGACATGGCGCGCCCCCACGCAGGCTGTGGGGGGGCGGCGCCCGAGGGAGCCGCCCCCCCCCAGCCCCTCACACACGGCGGCGGCGGCGACGGAGAGAGAGAGAGAGAGAGAGAGAGAGAGAGAGAGAGAGAGAGAGAGAGAGAGAGAGAGAGAGAGAGAGAGAGAGAGAGAGAGAGAGAGAGAGAGAGAGAGAGAGAGAGAGAGAGAGAGAGAGAGAGAGAGAGAGAGAGAGAGAGATATAGCGAGGAGGAGGAGGTTCTAGTAGATAGATAGATAGGTAGACAGCCCCCCGCCGCCGCCGCCGCCCAGACTCATTCCACCAAGCACTCCACCTTCCACCCGTTAGCCATCCAGGAAGCGACCAGGCCCGACCACCACCTTCACCACCACCGCGGCGACCCTAACGCGCGGCGACACCACCACCACCACCACTACCACCCACTACAACAGTGGTGGTGGTGGTGGTGGTGACGGTGGTGGTGGTGGTGGTGGTGAACTGGGATGCATTACCAATATATCATGACTCTCAACACCAAATTTAACCACCACTTGATATCACCACCACCACCACCACATAGCATATCTAAACACCCATAAAAATGAATATATTTGAATTTACACCCAAAAATACATAGGCCTATACACCCATATCTACACCCACATATACATACGCCTACACATAAAAATGAATATATATGAATTTACACCCAAAATACATAGGCCTATACACCCATATCTACACCCACATATACATAGGCCTACACTAACTTGAAAAAACTCATAACACCCGACATAATTAATATATATGAATTTACACCCACACACATAGGCCTATACACCCATAACTACACCCACATATACATAGGCCTACACTAACTTGAAATAAAATAACACCTGATAGAATATACATATGAAATTACACCCAAAAGACATAGGCCTATACACCCATATCTACACCCACATATACATAGGCCTACACTAACTTGAAAAACCTATCATAACACCCAATAGAATTAATATATATATGAAATTACACCCCACATACATAGGCCTACACACCCATATCTACACCCACATATACATAGGCCTACACTAACTTGAAAAAACTCTTATAACACCTGATATAATTAATATATATGAAATTACACCCCACATACATAGGCCTATAAACCCATATCTACACCCACATATACATAGGCCTACACTAACTTGAAAAAATTATATTATTACACCCATTAGCTTCAATATAGGTCTATGCACCCATTAGAATGAGAATCTATATATGGATTTACACCCACATATATATATAGGCCTATCTCTGTTCTTTCTCTTCCTTTCTCAATCCTTCCTTTTCCTCCTCCTTCTCTCTCTTCCTCTCTCTCATTCTCTTCCCTTCCTTCCTTCCTTCCTTTCCTTCACTTCCCTCCCTTCCCTTCCCTTCCCCTGCATAGGCCTACTTGTACTAATAATAAAATATACATCCCACATAGTTTATATATACAAAGTTACACCCATACAATAACATACACCCAAATCTACACCCACTACTTAATCCTCTCTCTCGTTCTCACCCATACAATAACATCCACCCACGTCTGAATCCTTACACCCACACCCATATATACACGACACCCACAGGCATATCCACCCTGACCATGTACACCCATCCACCCACACCCACATCCACCCACGTCTGAATCCTTACACCCACACCCATATATACACGACACCCACAGGCATATCCACCCTGACCATGTACACCCATCCACCCGTATCCATTCTCACCCACCCACACCCACACCCACATCCACGTATTTACACCCAGTTACACCCTCAGCCCTTTCCCACACCACACCCTTACTCATCCCTTCCTTCCCTTCCCTTCCCCTACAATACAAGTTTACACCCACATATACACACTCATAGTTAGGTACACCTCCCCCACACACCCTCTTCTCACACCCAGTCTCTCTCTCGTTCCCTTCCTTCCCCCAGAACACGTCACACCCAGACACACCCACACTCAGGCCCTTTCACACGAGCGGTTTTTGCTGGCACTATGTTTTCCATCTTATGAACTTTCAATTAATGTATATTGAAAATGTGTCTTACATATCCATTCTGTATCCTACCTCTGTGCAACAAACATTTAAATATCAGGGTTTGGGCTATTTAAAAATGATCACGACACGCATGGAGCTGCTGCTGGTCTCCGAGACTGAAAGATGACGGCCTTGCTTCCCTCAGGAGAAGATTACACACATGACTGAAGGAGATGCCGCAGCGGATGCGACGGACACCGCACTTGACCGTGGGTGTCCAGCCTCAGGTGCCACGCGGCTGGCGTCCGGCTTGTGCGCAAAAACCGCTCGTGTGACAGAACCCTTACACCCAGGCACACCCATATCACAGAAAACACACCCCTATCTTTCCCTCCCTACCCCAACACACCCACACCCAGTCGCACCCACACACCCTTCCTTTCCCTCCCTACCCCCAAAACGCCCACACCCACATACCCCTATCATACACACCCTTCCTTTCCCTCCCTACCCCAAACGCTCACACCCAGTCACACGCCCTCACGCACACCTTCCCCCCTCCCCCCTGGCTCACATCTTCTCAACCTTACCTGGTACTTGCTCAGTTCGATCCCCTCCCTCCTGCAGCGGCCGTACAGCGTGCCGGTGGGAATGCCGTACTCTTGCGCCGCCTTCTGGACGCTCATGCCCCCGCGGATGGCGTCGAGGGCTTTGTTAAGGTCGTCCGGGTTCCAGGAGGGTTGGATGGCGGAGAAGGGCGAGGATAGCTTGATGCCTTCCTTGCGGGCGATTTTGTAGAGGGTGGAGTTTGGGATTCCGAACTCCTTAGATGCCCTGGGGTGGTGGAGGTGGTGGTGGAGAGGTGGAGTGATGGGAGAGAGAGGAGGAGGAGGGGGGAGAGGGTTAGGTTAGGGAAGAGGAGGAAGGAAGGTTAGGTTAGGTTACGGAGGAAAGGAAGAGAGGAGGAGGAGGAAGAAAAAAGAAAAAATGATATAATTACAGGAAATTCAACACACACACACACACACACACACACACACACACACACACACACACACACAGGCCTACACTAACTTGAAAAAAAAAATAATAATAATTTCCCCCATTTCCCAACCTTCCCAATCCCCCTCCACTCCCACACACACATATCTACACCCACATATCAATAGGCCTACACTAACTTGAAAAAAAAACTTTTCACCCATTTCCCAACCTTCCCAATCCCCCCCCACTCCCACACCCACATATCAATAGGCCTACGCTAACTTGAAAAAAAAAATTCCCCCATTTCCCAGCCTTCCCAATCCACCCCCCACACACCCACATATCAATAGGCCTACACTAACTTGAAAAAAAAAACTTTTCCCCCATTTCCCAGCCTTCCCAACCCCCCCCCCACACACCCACACCCTTCCCCACACCCCCACCCACACACCCACATATCAATAGGCCTACACTAACTTGAAAAAATAAACTTTCCCCCAATTCCCACCCTTCCCAATCAACCCACCCACCCCCATACCCACCCCCCCATACCCCCGCCCACACACCCGCACACCCACCTATTAGCACTCATGCGCCCACTCCTCAGCTCCTCCAGTGCCCCAGTGAGGTCATGTTCACTCCAGGTCTTGTTCGGCCCCTCCTTTTTGGGCGTCTCGATACCCAGGCGGTGGGCGCGTTGCCACAGGGTAGTCGCCGGGATGCCATACACGTGGGCGGCCTTGCTGAGGGACATGGCGGCATTCCTGAGGGCGTCCAGAGCCTTGTCCATGTCATCATCCGTCCAAAGTTTGCGCCCGCCCGTGGCACCGGACAAGCTCTCAGTGTCTGGGGGGGGGGAGAGGAAGGGGGGGTTGAGAGGAGGAGGAGGAGGAGGAAGAGGAGGAGGAGGTAGGGAAAGAAGGGAAAGGGAATGAAAGGGAAAATGAGAGAGAGAGAGAGAGAGAGAGAGAGAGAGAGAGAGAGAGAGAGAGAGAGAGAGAGAGAGATACACAACCAATATCAACCGTAATACATACATGACAGTTTCACCCACCTCTACACACACACACACACACACACACACTATAAAAAAATCCGCCCTCCGCACTACCGAACAGGGGCCATTCAACACGGTTCCACCCAGTTTACACCCACTCCACACCCACCCACACCCATGAACACTCACCCGACGAGTAATGGGAGGTCGTATTGGAAGGCATCAGACCCAGCAGCTCCGGGGTCACTGTCATCCTCTGGCCGCTGGAGTCTGTCGCATCTGACCCCATGTGCTGACCGTCGCCTTCTGTTTTGGTGTATGCGGCGTACCCAGCGTTGTAGTCCCCGGCGTGGGACGTGCCGGCCCCCTCGTCCCCCGGAGACAGCCCAGGGAGCACGTGCGGCGGCAGGGAGGCGTCTGGGGGTGCACGGAAGGGAGGGGAAGGGAGAGGGGGCGGGAGGTTAGCTTGATAAGGGAGATTGTAAGCTTGTTGTTGTTACTTATAAGGGAGTGTTTTTGAGTTTTGTTATAAGTTTTGTGTGATAGTGAATTACTTAAAGGTTATGTGGGTTACTTAGTTAGTGGGTTAGAGTTAGTGGGTTAGACTTAGTAGATTAGTTAGTGGTTAAAGATAAACGTAGATAGATATTGATAGATAGACAGAGGAAGAAATAGATTGAGAGATATGAAGAGAGATAGAGAGATAGATAGATAGATAGATAGATATATATATATATATATATATAGAGAGAGAGAGAGAGAGAGAGAGAGAGAGAGAGAGAGAGAGAGAATAAGGAATGAAGCGTGATTGTGTGTGTGTGTGTGTGTGTGTGTGTGTGTGTGTGTGTGTGTGTGGTGATGCAACACTCCTCCCACGCACATGCACGTACACATGCACGCACATACCATGCAAATACACACACACACACACACACACACACACACACACACAAGTCTACATTAAAGCAACAGGCAGGTGTGTGTGTGTGTGTGTGTGTGTGTGTGTGTGTGTGTGTGTGTGTGTGTGTGTGTGTGTGTGTGTGTTTGAACTACACACACATACACACACACACACACACACACACACACACACACACACACACACACACGTCTACATTAAAGCAACAGGCAGGTGTGTGTGTGTGTGTGTGTGTGTGTGTGTGTGTGTGTGTGTGTGAGTGTGTGTGTTTGAACTACCCACACACACACACACACACACACACACACACATACATTAACAAACAGAGGGTTATCATAGAAAAACAAACACTTACATAGACAAACAAACACATAGCAAGCACGTACAAACAAACACACAAACAAACAACGTAAACAAACAAACAAACAAACAAACAGAGGTGGTCAAAAAACTTCATAACCAGATAAAAAAAAAAATAATAATAATAAAAAAATCGGCGTTTGGATGACAAGTTTGATTCCTGTTTGTTTGTTCGTTTGTCTGTTTGTTTGTTTGTTCGTTTGTGCGTTAGCGGCGGCGGCGGTGGTGGAGGCGGCGGCGAGCGAGCGAGCGAGTGAGTGAGTGAGAAAGTGAGCGAGTGAGTGAGTGAGTGAGTTAGCTTCCAAAATTTGCACACACACACACAAACACACACACACACACATACACACACACGCGTACATGCACTCCAAAAGCTGTGTGTGTGTGTGTGTGTGTGTGTGTGTGTGTGTGTGTGTGTGTGTGTGTGTGTGTGTGTGTTAGCCAGGCTTCTCTTACTACGGGATGGAGGAGGAGGAGGAGGAGGAGGAAGAGGAGGAGGAGGAAGAGGAGGAGGAGGAGGAGGAAGGAAGGAAAATTGAAATACTGAAGAAAATGGAGAGAGAGAGAGAGAGAGAGAGAGAGAGAGAGAGAGAGAGAGAGAGAGAGAGAGAGAGAGAGAGAGAGAGAGCATGAACACCAACCAAGATACAACCACCACCACCACCACCACCAATCACCACCACCACCACCACCTTCATCATCACCACCACCACACTCCAGTAGAGGGTCATCTACACCAATAGGGAGGTAGGGTAAGCAACACCACCACCACCACCACCACCACCAAGGTCAAGTTAGGTCAAGGAATGAAGGTTTTGGGTTGGTCACCACCACCACCACCACAACCACCACCAGAGATAAGGTCAAGTTAGGTCAAGGAATGAAGGTTTTGG
>NC_066572.1:1022500-1027500 GCF_024679095.1 Eriocheir sinensis
CGGCGGCAAGGAGTGAGTTGATCTGTTCCTGAGCCACGTCGATCTCCCCGCGGTACACGAACTCGATGATCGCGCGGAGGTCAGCGAAGGCGACGTCCCGGGGCAGGATAACGATGGGGTGTTTGCACGGGTTGTTCTGCAGCACGGCCTGGAAGTACGGACTGCACGCCGCCAGCACGACCTTGTGTGCGCGTAGCTGCTGACCGCCCTCGCACGATAGCGTTACGTCCACGAACACCTGAGGGAGAGAGGGAGAGGGAGGTGTTAGTTAGGTAGGGAAGGGAAGGGAAGGGAGAGTGTTAGCGAGGAGGAGGAAGGTGTTAGCGAGGTAGGGAAGGGAGAGGAAGAGAGGAGGAGGAAGAGTGTTAGCGAGGAGGAGGAAGGTGTTAGCGAGGAGGAGGAAGGTGTTAGCGAGGTAGGGAAGGGAGAGGAAGAGAGGAGGAGGAAGAGTGTTAGCGAGGAGGAGGAAGGTGTTAGCGAGGTAGGGAAGGGAGAGGAAGAGAGGAGGAGGAAGAGTGTTAGCGAGGAGGAGGAAGGTGTTAGCGAGGTAGGGAAGGGAAGAGAGGAGGAGGAACAGGAAGGGAAGAAGAGAGAAAGAGGAGGAGGAGGAGGTTGTGTTAGTTAGTTAGGAAGGGGAGGTAAAGGAAGGGAAGGCAAATCCCCCAGAAATGCACTCGAACGCACTCAACTAACCCCCACGCACTCAAATCAGTTTACAAGCAAGCAAATGCCCCAGAGAAGCACTCGAACGCACTCACACTTCCCTCGACGCACTCAAATCATACTTTTCTACTTCGAATCCCATATTAACACAGGCAAATCAGTTTTCGTGCACGCAAACCTTCAGATATCGCACTCCCACGCACTCATTCACTCCCCAACGCACTCAATCACCCTCTCACGCACTCAAACCATAGTCTTAGTTTTTTATCCATTCATATTAGTCAAAATCGCACGCAAATTAATTTTCATGCACGAAAACCGAAATTAACACACCCAAACGCACTCAATTCCCCTCCAAAGCACTCTGTGACACGCAAATGCACTCAAATCAGTTTTTTGTCCAATAAAACCAATGAAAAACACACGCAATTCAGTTTTCCATGCACTCAAAACTTTCTATCCCATCTCCCAACGCACTCAGTCACACGCAAACACACTCAGTCACCCCCAAACGCACTCAAATCAGTTTTTCTCCATGATAACAAAAACCGACACACTCAACCACACCCCCATGCACTCAATCACACTCAATAATGCTCTAACGCACTCAAATTAAGATTCTATTCGTGCAAAACAAAATTAACGCACTCAAACACACCCTAATGCACTCAATCACAGCCCAATGCATACAAATCACATCCCAACGCACTCAAATAACACTCAATCACGCCAGAACACAACACTCAACGCACTCAAATATTTTTTTATAATAACAACACCCCATACAAGCACAACCAAACTCACACCCACAATAACGCACTCAAACTCCTTAAATATCACATTCAAACGCACTCTAATCAATTTTCATGTATTTAAACTTTCACACAATCAACCCCCAACGCACTCAAAAGAAGTTTCTAACCATTCACAACTAACTAACGCACTCAAACACACCCATACGCACTCAAGCGCACTCAAATTTGTTTTTTTCATCTATTCAAACGCATGCAACTTAGTTTTTCATGCACGCAAACCCCCAGAAACGCACTCAATATCCCCCAACGCACTCAATCACTCCCACGCACTCAAACACACACACACACACACACACACTCAAAACGTGAAAAATGCTTGCAAATTAGTTTTCCATGCATGCATACCCCTCATAAACGCACTCAATGACCCCCAACGCACTCAAGCAAACCCACACATAGTCAAACGCACTCAAATCAGTTTTTCATCCTTTCATATCCCAAATTAACACATGAAAATTAGTTTTCTTGCACGCAACACCCCCAGAAACACACTCAATCGCATTCAATGACCCCCCAATGCACTCAGTCACTCACCCACGCACTCAAATCATTTATAATCCATTCAAACGCATGCAAATAAGTTTTTCATGCACGCAAACCCATCAGAAACGCATTCAAAGAACCCCCAACGCACTCAAACACACTCAAACGCACTCAAATTAGTTTTTCATCCATTCATAAACCAAATTAACATGTAAAGCAGTTTTCATGCACGCAAACCACCAAAAAACTCACTCAATGACTCCCCAACGCACTCAATCACTTTCCCTCGCACTCAAATCAATGAAAAACGCTTGCAAATTAGTTTTTCACACACGCAAACCTACCATAACGCACTCAATCACCTTCCATGCACTCAAACACTCACTAACACACTCACACCTCCCCAAATGCAATCAATTCAGTTTTTATCCTTTCAATTACTTCAAACACGCACTCAATCACATAATAACGCACTCAAATCAGTTTTAAATCCATTCAAGCGCATGCAAATCAATTTTTCATGCACTCAAACCCATCAGAAACGCACTCAACCGCAATCAATGACCCCCAAACGCACTCAAATCAGTTTTAAATCCATTCAAACGCATGCAAATCAGTTATCCATATACGCAAACCCATCATAAACGCACTTAATGACCCCCAACGCACTCATTACTTTCCCACGCACTCAAATCAATGAAAAACGCTTGCAAATTATTTTTCACACACGCAAACCTACCATAACGCACTCAATCACCCTTCCATGCACTCAAACACACCCTAACACACTCACACCTCCCCAAATGCACTCAATTCAGTTTTTATCCTTTCAATTACTTCAAACACGCACTCAATCACATTCTAACGCACTCAAATCAGTTTTAAATCCATTCAAACGCATGCAAATCAATTTTACATGCACGCACCCCATCAGAAACGCACTCAATGACACCAAAACGCACTCCAACACACTCAAACGCATCCATCCACATACCAAATTAACACATGCAAATCAGTTTTCATGCACGCAACACCTCCAGAAACACACTCAATCACATACAATGACCCCCAACGCACTCAGTTACTCTCTTACGCACTCAAATCAGTTTTAAATCCACTCAAACGCATGCAAATCAATTTTTCATGACGCACCCCATCAGAAACGCACTCAATGATCCTCCTACGCACTCGAACACACTCAGAAGCACTCAAATTAGTTTCTCATCCATTCATATACCAAATTAACACATGCAAATCAGTTTTCATACACGCAACACCTCCAGAAACACTCAATCACATACAATGACCCCCAACGCACTCAGTTACTCTCTTACGCACTCAAATCAGTTTTAAATCCATTCAAACGCATGCAAATCAGTTTTTCATGCACGCAAACCCATCAATAAAGCATTCAATTACCCTAAACGCACTCACTTTAATGAAAAACGCTTGCAAATTAGTTTTTTCACACACGCAAACCTACCCTAACACACTCAATCACCCCCCCATGCACACAAACACACCCTAACACACTCACACCTCCCGAAATGCACTCAATTCAGTTTTTATCCTTTCAATCACTTCAAACACGCACTCATCACATTTTCACACTCTTAAACGCACTGAAATCAGTTTTTAATCCATTCAAACGAATGCAAATCAGTTTTTCATGCACGTAAACCCATTAGAAACGCACTCAATCGCAATCAATGACCCCCAAAGCACTCAATCACTCTCCCACGCACTCAAACACACACACACACACACACACACACGCACTCAAACCATTTTATATATCCATTCAAACGCATACAAATCAATTTTTCATGCACGCAAACCACAGAAACGCACTCAATGACCCATAACGTACTCAAACGCAATCAAATCAGTTTTAAATCCATTCAAACGCATGAAAATCTGTTTTTCATGCACGCAAACCCATCAGAAACGCACTCAATTACCCCCAACGCACTCAATTACCCCCAACGCACTCACATCAATGAAAAACACTTGCAAATTAGTTTTTTCACACACGCAAACCTACCATGACACACTCAATGACCCCCTAACGCACTCAATCACCCCCCATGCACTCAAACACACCCTAACACACTCACATCTCCCGAAATGCACTCAATTCAGTTTTTATCCTTTCAATGACTTCAAACACGCACTCAATCACATTTTCACACACTCAAACGCACTCAAATCAGTTTTTAATCCATTCAAACGAATGCAAATCAGTTTTTCATGCATGTAAACCCATTAGAAACGCACTCAATCGCAATCAATGACCCCCAAAGCACTCAATCAATCTCCCACGCACTCAAACACACACACACACGCACTCAAATCATTTTAAATATCCATTCAAACGCATGCAAATCATTTTCCATGCACGCAAACCACAGAAACGCACTCAATGACCTATAACGCACTCAAACCAGTTTTAAATCCATTCAAACGCATGCAAATCCGTTTTTCATGCACGCAAACCCATCAGAAACGCACTCAATGACCCCCCAACGCACTCAATCACTTTCCCACGCACTCAAATCAATGAAAAACGCTTGCAGGTTAGTTTTTTTTCACACACGCAACCCTACCATAACACAATGACCCCAACGCACTCAATCACTTTCACATGCACTTAAACACATCCTAACGCACTCACACCTCCCCAAATGAACTCAATTCAGTTTTTATCCTTTCCATCACTTCAAACACACACTCTATCACATTTTCACACTCAAACGCACTCAATTCAGTTTTTGATCCATTCAAACGCATGCAATTTAGTTTTTCATGCACGCAAACCCATCAGAAACGCACTCAATCACAATCAATGACCCCCAACGCACTCAATCACTCTCCCACGCACTCAAATCAGTTTTAAATCCATTCAAACGCATGCAAATCAGTTTTTCATGCACGCAAACGCAATCAATGACCCCCAACGCACTCAAATCAATGAAAAACGCTTGCAAATTAGTTTTTTCACACACACAAACCTACCATAACACACTCAATGACCCCCAA
>NC_066572.1:1032500-1047500 GCF_024679095.1 Eriocheir sinensis
GGCCTATGAAAACTATTTTGGTGGCCTGTAATACGTGTCTGGGACCTGCTGGGGAGGTATATGGGGTTATTTAAGGTCAGGAATCACGTGGTGTGGGTTTTAAGGTCATAACTAGCCGGGGTGAGGTCAAAATAAAGGTCATTGGGTCATTTAAAAGAACATGGCGTCGCGAGGCGGAAGCGAGGCAAAATTTCGCTTCTGGAATAGCTGTGTAAGGTTTTCATCAATGCCTTTAACTTTTAACGTTTATCTCCCTCTGTGACCCTTTCTGACCTGACCTCGATACGTTAAAATATACAAAAATTATTCCCGCGCTTCGTTATATAGGGCAGGCAACGTAATTCGCTCTAAAAATACGGGAAAATAGCGTAATATGAGGTTTATCTAGCGACCGCCGGCAACTCTCGTGCAAATATGGCAGTTGCTAATCGTGAAAATATTAAATTCTTCTTGACGCCTTCGCTAATCGCTATAGGGAACTCATGGCCGCGGAGACTATAGCGAAATACGATGAATAATAATCAGAAAGCGTAAATTGAGGTTAAAATACAGGCGGGGAGGCGATATAGCGAGACGAGGAGGTGGTGGGTGAGGTGGGTCGCCCGGGGGAGATTGGAGGGGCCAAGATGGAGGGGCTGGCAAAGTATCGTACTCACCGTCTCGTATTTACCTATTTTCTCTCTTATAACTAACCTCAAAACATCGGAAATCAATCAATAAATAATAGTTTTAATATCAATCTCCATTTTCTATCGTTATATGCGACGCTAAGGTTGTTTTGGGGCTTAAAAATCGTTAATCCATTATTGAAAGTACGAGATTTTGGCATAGCTGGAGGGTCTGGGGGGGCATGGAGGGGCGGGACATGGAGGGGCTGGCGGGGCTATGGCGGGGCTCCGGCGGGGCTGGCGGGGCTGGGGGTTGGGTCCGGAGGGTCTCCCCAGCCCCAGGGAGGGAGGCCTATTCAGGGGGAGGGCAAGGAGGACATTAAAACACCCGGATTTCGCTTCTAAACACCAAAATGAAGGTTGTGCTTGAGTTTCCGCCTCCATGTTTGATTCCGCATTGCTTGGACCTGAAACTTTTTATGAATATCAACTTTCTAGTGCAATTTCTCCGCCTGCTGGTCAGTCTGGGAATCTCCGGCGCTGGGAAATGGGAGATTAAGCCCTTATCGATCTCCGGCGATGGGGACACGCCGCCACACGCACGGGAAATGGGGGAAATAGCGATGGAAATAGGGTAATGGGTACAATCTTCTATATTTACTTTAATATTTTAACTATTTCCTATGTTACAGGGTTGATTACGTAACTTCCAGCGCTGGGAGATAAAAGATTGGTTCCTTATCTATCTCCAGCGATGGGGACACGCCGCCACACGCACGGGAAATGGGGGAAATATAACTTCCAGCGCTGGGAGATAAGAGATTGGTCACTTATCTATCTCCAGCGATAAGGACAAGCCACCAGATGCACGGGAAATGGGGGAAATAGCGATGGAAATAGGGAAATGGGTACAATTTTATATATTTACTTTAATATTTTAACTATTTCCTATGTTACAGGCTTGATTACGTAACTTCCAGCGCTGGGAGATAAGAGATTGGTCCCTTATCTATCTCCAGCGATGAGGACACGGCCCCACACGCACGGGAAATGGGGGAAATAGCGATGGAAATAGGGTAATGGGTACAATTTTATATATTTACTTTAATATTTTAACTATTTCCTATGTTACAGGCTTGATTACGTAACTTCCAGCGCTGGGAGATAAGAGATTGGTCACTTATCTATCTCCAGCGATGAGGACACGCCGCCACACGCACGGGAAATGGGGGAAATAGCAATGGAAATAGGGTAATGGGTACAATCTTCTATATTTACTTTAATATTTTAACTATTTCCTATGTTACAGGCTTGATTATGTAACTTCCAGCGCTGGGAGATAAAAGATTGGTTCCTTATCTATCTCCAGCGATGAGGACACGGCCCCACACGCACGGGAAATGGGGAAAATAGCGATAGAAATAGGGTAATGGGTACAATTTTATGTATTTACTTTATTATTTTAACTATTTCCTATGTTACAGGCTTGATTACGTAACTTCCAGCGCTGGGAGATAAGAGATTGGTCCCTTATCTATCTCCAGCGATAAGGACACGGCCCCACACGCACGGGAAATGGGGGAAATAGCAATGGAAATAGGGTAATGGGTACAATCTTCTATATTTACTGTAATATTTTAACTATTTCCTATGTTACAGGCTTGATTATGTAACTTCCAGCGCTGGGAGATAAGAGATTGGTCCCTTATCTATCTCCAGCGATGAGGACACGGCCCCACACGCACGGGAAATGGGGGAAATAGCAATGGAAATAGGGTAATGGGTACAATTTTATATATTTACTTTAATATTTTAACTATTTCCTATGTTACAGGCTTGATTACGTAACTTCCAGCGCTGGGAGATAAGAGATTGGTCCCTTATCTATCTCCAGCGATAAGGACACGCCGCCACACGCACGGGAAATGGGGAAAATAGCGATGGAAATAGGGTAATGGGTACAATTTTATATATTTACTTTAATATTTTAACTATTTCCTATGTTACAGGCTTGATTACGTAACTTCCAGCGCTGGGAGATAAGAGATTGGTCCCTTATCTATCTCCAGCGATGAGGACACACCACCAGATGCACGGGAAATGGGGGAAATAGCGATGGAAATAGGGAAATGGGTACAATCTTCTATATTTACTTTAATATTTTAACTATTTCCTATGTTACAGGCTTGATTATGTAACTTCCAGCGCTGGGAGATAAGAGATTGGTCACTTATCTATCTCCAGCGATAAGGACAAGCCACCAGATGCACGGGAAATGGGGGAAATAGCGATGGAAATAGGGTAATGGGTACAATCTTCTATATTTACTGTAATATTTTAACTATTTCCTATGTTACAGGCTTGTTTACGTAACTTCCAGCGCTGGGAGATAAGAGATTGGTCACTTATCTATCTCCAGCGATAAGGACAAGCCACCAGATGCACGGGAAATGGGGGAAATAGCAATGGAAATAGGGTAATGGGTACAATCTTCTATATTTACTTTAATATTTTAACTATTTCCTATGTTACAGGCTTGTTTACGTAACTTCCAGCGCTGGGAGATAAGAGATTGGTCACTTATCTATCTCCAGCGATGAGGACACGCCGCCACACGCACGGGAAATGGGGGAAATAGCGATGGAAATAGGAGGAAGGGTGGAAAACCATATATTTTTTTCTACTTTTTTCCAATTATCTTCATCAAAGCCTCGATTATGTAAATTCTAGCGGTGGGAAATAAGAGTTTAGTCCCTTATCTATCTCCAGCGATAAGGACACGCCCCCAGACGCACGGGAAATGGGGGAAATAGCGATGGAAATAGGGAACGGGGTGGAATGTTCATACAATTTTTCTTCATTTTTCATTTTTTCTTCATTAAAGGCTCGATTATGTAGTTTCTAGCGATGGGAAATAAGAGATTAGTCCTTTACCTATCTCCAGCGATGAGGACGGGCACCCAAACACCTTGGAAATACTGGAAATAGCGATGGAAATGAGATACAAGATTGACCACTCGAAAAAAAATATATCGTTCTTATCAAAATTCTTCATAATATTCTTGTTTTGGGAATTTCTAGCGCTGGGAGATTAGAGATTAGTCCTTTAACTATCTCCGGCGATGGGGACACGCACCTAAACCCCCTGGAAATACTGGAAATAGCGATGGAAATGAGATACAAGATTGACCACTCGAAAAAAAATATATCGTTCTTATCAAAATTCCTCATCTTATTCTTGTTTTGGGAATTTCCAGCGGTGGGAGATTAGAGATTAGTCCTTTAACTATCTCCAGCGATGAGGACACGTACCTAAACGCCCTGGAAATACTGGAAATAGCAATGGAAATGAGATACAAGATTGACCACTCGAAAAAAATATATCGTTCTTATCAAATTTCTTCATAATATTCTTGTTTTGGGAATTTCTAGCGCTGGGAGATTAGAGATTAGTCCTTTAACTATCTCCAGCGATGAGGACACACACCCAACCGCCCTGGAAATACTGGAAATAGCGATGGAAATGTAAAAAAAGATTGACCACTCGAAAAAAATATATCGT
Organism: Eriocheir sinensis; assembly: GCF_024679095.1. Classification (NCBI taxonomy): domain Eukaryota; kingdom Metazoa; phylum Arthropoda; class Malacostraca; order Decapoda; family Varunidae; genus Eriocheir; species Eriocheir sinensis. The sequence continues at coordinate 1,036,671 of NC_066572.1, forward strand.
TCTTATCAAATTTCTTCATAATATTCTTGTTTTGGGAATTTCTAGCGCTGGGAGATTAGAGATTGGTCCTTTAACTATCTCTAGCGATAAGGACACGCACGCAAACGTCCTGGAAATACTGGAAATAGGAAGGAAGTTATGGACAAAGATGAAAATTACAAAAAAAATATTCTACTTTTTTACAATTTCCTCAGTTTTCATTCATTTCTGTAACTTCTAGCGCTGGGAAATAAGAGATTGGTCCTTTAACTATCTCCAGCGATAAGGACATGCCGCTACACGCACGGGAAATAGGGGAAACAGCGATGGAAATAGGGAACTGGATAGAATGTTCATAAAAATTTTCTTAGTTTTTCATCTTTTTCTTCATTAAAGCCTCGATTAGGTAACTTCTAGCGCTGGGAGATTAGAGATTAGTCCTTTAACTATCTCCAGCGATGAGGACACGTACCTAAACGCCCTGGAAATACTGGAAATAGGAAGGAAGTTATGGACAAAGATGAAAATTACAAAAAAAAAATTCTACTTTTACAATTTCCTCAGTTTTCATTCATTTCTGTAACTTCTAGCGCTGGGAAATAAGAGATCAGTCCTTCATCTATCTCCAGCGATAAGGACATGGCGCTACACGCACGGGAAATAGGTGAAACAGCGATGGAAATAGGGAACTAGATAGAATATTCATACAATTTTTCTAAGTTTTTCATCTTTTTCTTCATTAAAGCCTCGATTATGTAACTTCCAGCGCTGGGAGATAAGAGATCAGTCCTTCATCTATCTCCAGCGATAAGGACAAGGGTGTGTATCAGGGCTTTACTAAGAAAATCATGAGTTTTTATATATTTTTTTTATATTTTTTTTGGCTAAAGGTTATCCACAAGTTCAATGGTGTGCTCGATGGTGAAATCTTACAAGCTATTGATTTGCAATGATTCATTTATTCTCTTCAAGATATAGACCAAAAAAAAACCTACATTATCATAAATTTAAAAGTATGAACTGACAACTGAGATGGATTAATCCTTGAGATATGTTTGGGTAGAGAAGTAGGCCTATCCTGGAGGAGAGAGCGCATATCTCTGTTGCCTGATCTATGTATCGATGTAATATTAATGGAAAATACTTGTGTAGATTAGATAGAATTTGTTGAACCCCTTCACCGCGGATTTCCTACAAGAAGACCTCACCAAGCTACAGGAATGGAACAAATATTGACTGGTACAATTCAATGAGGAGAAATGTAAAGTTCTGTACCACGGGAGAGGATATCCAGCACACCAATACCACATGGGAAACACTCCACTATCCACCACAGAGGCAGAGAAGGACCTGGGAGTGTATGTTACCAGGCTGCCAGTGAAGGGATATCCAGCACACCAATACCACATGGGAAACACTCCACTATCCACCACAGAGGCAGAGAAAGACCTGGGAGTGTATGTTACCAGGCTACCAGTGAAGGGATATCCAGCACACCAATACCACATGGGAAACACTCCACTATCCACCACAGAGGCGAAGGGATATCCAGCACACCAATACCACATGGGAAACACTCCACTATCCACCACAGAGGCAGAGCAGGCTACCAGTAGAAAGACCTGGGAGTGTACCAGTGAAGGTATATCCAGCACACCAATACCACATGGGAAACACTCCACTATCCACCACAGAGGCAGAGAAGGACCTGGGAGTGTATGTTACCAGGCTACCAGTGAAGGGATATCCAGCACACCAATACCACATGGGAAACACTCCACTATCCACCACAGAGGCAGAGAAGGACCTGGGAGTGTATGTTACCAGGCTACCAGTGAAGGGATATCCAGCACACCAATACCACATGGGAAACACTCCACTATCCACCACAGAGGCATAGATGGAGACTTTAAAATCACTCACCAGGAGAGAGAGAGAGAGAGAGAGAGAGAGAGAGAGAGAGAGAGAGAGAGAGCGTAAAAAAAAAAATGCTGTTAATGTGGGAAATAGTGCTGGAAATGAGGTAGGACATGCCAGCGATATAATTTCTGCCTATTTCCTTAACTATATTTCCATTTCCAAAGCCTTTCAGTAATTTCCGAGGCCAGAGATAGGGAGGTTAATCCTTCACCCATCTCCAGCGATAAGGATATGGATGGAAATAATAGGGAAATGGGAAATGGGTAGAATATGCGATTTCTCCCATTTCTGAACTATTTCCACTATTTCCAAGGGGTGGGAATGGGAGATTAATCCTTTACCTATCTCCAGCGATGAGGACATGGGCGTAGGAGGCCGGGAAATGGGGGAAATAGGCTTGGACATAGGCCGTACAGGTGTCATTTTTTAAGATCACTCATATTTCTTGCTAATATTTCCATTTCTGATCAATTTCCACGATTTCCAAGGGGTGGGAATGGGAGATTAGTCCTTTACCTATCTCCAGCGATGAGGACATGGGTACAGAAGGCCGGGAAATAGGGGAAATAGGCTTGGAAATAGGATGTACAGGTGTCAGGTCTTAAGATCACCCATATTTCTTGCTAATATTTCCATTTCTGATCCATTTCCACCATGTCCAGAAGGTGGGATTGGGAGATTGATCCCTCACCTATCTCCAGCGATGAGGACATGGGCGTAGAAGGCCGGGAAATAGGGGAAATGGGCGTGGAAATGGGAATAGGAGGAGATCTGGTGTCCCTGTCTTCGGTGAGGGGGGGGGGTTCGGATTTCACGGTGACAGAGCTACCCCCCCGAATGCATTGTCTGTTCACCTACGCCCACGGCTCCACGCCACGCCCACGCCCATGCCCACACGCCCACTAGATAGAACGAAGTGAATAAAAACGAAGTGCATAGAACAAAAAACACGATAAAACGCAAAATAACGAAGATATTGAGATTTAAACACAACATCTTTCCCATGTCAGAAGCTATGCATTGCGACTTGGGCCCGATTTCACGCCCATCCGCCGCCCGTACGCCCACGACACCCGCACCACATGAAACCTTAATCAATCCCCTACAGAATCTTCTCTATGGGCGGATGGCGTAGAGGCTCAAATAGAGGTAGAAAACGGGAAAATAGATAAAGATTCTGAGGCGTGTGGTAGCCATCTTGGGAGCTTCAAGAGGGAAGGGTTTGACCAGGAGTTCGCCTTCATTCGCTATGTGGAGATCGGGGTGTGCGGACGTGTGATCCTCCTCCTCTTCCTCCTCCTCCTCCTCCTCTTCCTCCTCTTCCTCCTTGCGGTACGATGGACGGAAGGAAGATAGTGATAAAAACGGACATACGGGAGAGAAGAGAAAGATTATCATAGAGAAATTTGTTAAGGAAAACGAGAAATATTGTGAACGAACGATTTAACGACGAGTTCCATACACGTGAATAGCTCTGCTGGTGTTGTGGTGTTGAAATGGTGTTGTTGTGGTGTTGAAAGTGGTGTTGATACTACTACTACGACTACTACGACTACGACTACTACCATTGCTACAAGTACGGTAAGACCACTACTATTACTACTACTACTACTACTATTAAAATTGATACTATTCTCTCTCTCTCTCTCTCTCTCTCTCTCTCTCTCTCTCTCTCTCTCTCTCTCTCTCTCTCTCGTTTCTTTCCGTCTTCTTCCTCCTCCTCCTCCTCCTCCTACGCATTTCTTTCATGATTTATCTTGCTCCTCCTCCTCCTCCTCTTCTTCCTCTTCCTCTTCCTCTTCCTCCTCTTCTCAAAATTTTCCTTCTTTCTATAATCCTTCCTTCCTTCCTCCTCTTCTCTTCCTCCTCCTCCTCCTACTACTACTACTACTACTATTACTACTACTTAGAGGGAAAACCTAAGGGTAGGCCTCTGCCGGTTAGGCCTACAAGGGGAGGAGGTGGGCCTATGTACTACCCCAATCTTGCATCACCATTGCTATTCTCTCTCTCTCTCTCTCTCTCTCTCTCTCTCTCTCTCTCTCTCTCTCTCTCTCTCTCTTGATAATATTGGTCACGTGATAAGAGTTTCCTTCAGTAAGATGCCTCGTGTGTGTGTGTGTGTGTGTGTGTGTGTGTGTGTGATAGATTGATTTCTCGAGATAATTTATTTTTCATTATTTTTTTTGTTTTGAGAGAGAGAGAGAGAGAGAGAGAGAGAGAGAGAGAGAGAGAGAGAGAGGAAACGAGGATAAAGAAAGAGATGAAGGAAATAGAAGTAAAGAAAGTAAGAGAGAGAGAGAGAGAGAGAGAGAGAGAGAGAGAGAGAGAGAGAGAGTCATTTCCATTCTTCCCCTCTCTCACATTATCAACTACCCTCCCCCCCCTCTCTCTCTCTCTCTCTAATAATGACATTGATAACTTTATCTTGCCATAGAAAGATAAGAGAGAGAGAGAGAGAGAGAGAGAGAGAGAGAGAGAGAGAGAGAGAGAGAGAGGTTATTGTGAACTGAAGGAAAAAAAAATAGAAATGAGAGAAAAAAATTGCGTGTGTATGTGAGTGCGTGTGTGTCTGTATGTGAGTGCGTGTGCGTGTGTATGTGTGTGTGTGTGTGTGTGTGTGTGTGTGTGTGTGTGTGTGTGTGTGTTGAAGGGATGACGATAAGGAAGTTGCAACACTGGAGATAAGAGAGAGAGAGAGAGAGAGAGAGAGAGAGAGAGAGAGAGAGAGAGAGAGAGAGAAAATGCTATAATAAAACTCTAAGCAATTTCAACCTCACTCTTCGCATTCTAAGTCACCATCATTATTATTAAAGTTTATATAGTAATAATAATAATAATATTTAATAGGACACGTGTTAACAATAGGTAGGACACGTTTTAATGGTCAGGACACGTAATAGTATTGATTAGGACATGTGGCAATGGTAGGACACGTGACAATGGGTGGACACGTGTTAACAATAGATAGGACATGTAGTAATGGTCAGGTCACGTAGGACTTGGTATGACACGTAATAGTATTGATTAGAACATGTGGCAATGGTAGGACACGTGACAATGGGTGGACACGTGTTAACAATAGATAGGACATGTAGTAATGGTCAGGTCACGTAGGACTTGGTATGACACGTAGTAGTATTGATTAGGACATGTGGGAATAGTAGGACACACAGCAATGGGGTAGGACACTCAATAGTAATGATTAGGACATGTGCCAATGGTAGGACACACAGCAATGGACTGGACACGTGTTAACAATAGATGGAACACGTGGTAGTATTGATTAGGACATGTGGCAATAGTAGGACACATAGCAATGGGGTATGACACGTAATAGTATTGATTAGGACATAAAGCAATAGTAGGACACGTAGCAATGGGGTATAACACGTAGTAGTATTGATTAGGACATGTGGCAATAGTAGGACACGTAGCAATAGGTTCTGTTTATAAATGGTTGAAGGGGTTTAATAAGAGTGACCTTGATAACGTTTTAGCAATAGGAGAGCCGGGCGGGACACGTGGTAATGGTAGGACACGTGGTAACAGTGGGCAGGACATGTGGGTATGGGTAGGACACGTAGGAATGGTAGGACACGTTGTAATGGGTGACGTTTGCATGGTAATGGTGTTGGTGGCGTTCTGAACGTTTAGATAACATTGGTTTTTACGTCACTGAGAAACGTTTGCAGTTTAATATATGCTCTCTCTCTCTCTCTCTCTCTCTCTCTCTCTCTTCCCTTCCTCTTCCTTTCCCTTCCATTCCGTTCCCTTCCCTTCCTCTCCCTTCCCTTCCTCTTCCTTTCCCTTCCCTTCCCTTCTATTCCCTACCTCTTTCTCCTCCTTCTCCTCCTCCTCCTCCTCCTCTTCTGCTTCTTCTTTCTCCTCCTCTCTCTCTCTCTCTCTCTCTCTCTCTCTCTCTCTCTCTCTCTCTCTCTCTCTCTCTCTCTCTCTGGATGAATGGAACAGGCCTATCAGTCATATTGTAATCTTATATAGAATGTTCGCCTTGAAATCTCTAAGTTACTCTACAGTCACCACTAAAATAACATCACCACTAACATCACTAACATAACCACTAACACCACCTGACACGTCGCCACTAACCACTAATCTATCGCCGCTAAATCACTAATCTATCGCCGCTAAATCACTAATCTATCGCCGGTAATAGACTTTAACATAACCTCACCTCGCCGCTAAAACGATAACTTCGCCTTCTTAAAACTAATATCACTGCTGACCTTACCTGACCTTACCTATAGTGTGTTTCTCCTGCTTAAAATATACCTTGTTGCAATATTAATACCTTCCTGACCTTACCGTATATAGTTTGCCTGCTGAAATATCGAGTATATACTTCAATTGCCTGCTGACCTTACCTGACCTTACCTACGGTGTGTTTCTCCGCTTAAAATGTCCCTTGTTGCAATATTAATACCTTCCTGACCTTAGCTATAGAGTTTGCCTGCTTGAAATATCGAGTACTTCAATGTATATGCCTGCTGACCTTACCTGACCTTACCTACAGTGTTTTTCTCCTGCTTAAAGTGCCCCTTGTTTCAATAATAACTTCCTGACCTTACCGTATAGAGTTTGCCTGCTTGAAATATCGAGTACTTCAATGTATATGCCTCCTGACCTTACCTGACCTTACCTACAGTGTTTTTCTCCTGCTTAAAATGTCCCTTGTTTCAATAATAACTTCCTGACCTTAGCTATAGAGTTTGCCTGCTTGCATTATCTCCCTGCTGACCTTACCCATCTCCAGCGATAAGGATATGGATGGAAATAATAGGGAAATGGGAAATAAGGAGAATAATATGCGATTTCTCCCATTTCTGAACTATTTCCACCATTTCCAAGGGGTGGACATGGGAGATTAGTCTTTTACCTATCTCCAGCGATGAGGACATGGGTGTAGGAGGCCGGGAAATAGGGGAAATAGGCTTGGAAATAGCCCGTACAGATGTCAAGTCTTAAGATCACTCATATTTCTTCCTATTATTTCCATTTCTGAACTATTTCCACTATTTCCAAGGGGTGGACATGGGAGATTAGTCCTTTACCCATCTCCAGCGATGAGGACATGGGTGTAGGAGGCCGGGAAATAGGGGAAATAGGCTTGGAAATAGCCCGTACAGATGTCAAGTCTTAAGATCACTCATATTTCTTGCGATTATTTCCATTTCTGGTCTATTTCCACTATTTCCAAGGGGTGGACATGGGAGATTAGTCCTTTCCCTACCTCCAGCGATGAGGACATGGGTGTAGGAGGCCGGGAAATGTGGGAAATAGGCTTGGAAATAGGCTGTACAGGTGTCAGGTCTTAAGATCACTCATATTTCTTCCTATTATTTCCATTTCTGAACTATTTCCACTATTTCCAAGGGGTGGACATGGGAGACTAGTCCTTTACCCATCTCCAGCGATGAGGACATGGGCGTAGGAGGCCGGGAAATAGGGGAAATAGGCTTGGAAATAGCCCGTACAGTTGTCAGGTCTTAAGATCACTCATATTTCTTGCTATTATTTCCATTTCTGGTCTATTTCCACTATTTCCAAGGGGTGGACATGGGAGATTAGTCCTTTCCCTACCTCCAGCGATGAGGACATGGGTGTAGGAGGCCGGGAAATGTGGGAAATAGGCCGTACAGATGTCGAAGGGGTGCCCGCTAACCTAACCTAACCTTCCCCTATATAGAGTTTGCCTGCTTGAAATGATGGGAAGGTTCGGGCGATGGAGCTTCGGCTGGGAGGTCAGGTCACTTGACGGTGGTGCGTGCAAGTGGGCGGTTTATGGGAGGTCACACAGGTACCCGGGCTTAGTGAGGAGGTGCTAATTTTGCTCGGGGCGGCGACACATAGGTGGTGGTTGATGTACCCGTGGGAACAAGCGCACAGCGTCGATGAAGCTGGCGTACATACGAACATAGGGAGACTGCACGAGGCCTACTGGCTTACACAGGGCAGCTCCAGATTCCCCCCCACTACCACCTGTTATCCTCGTCCATGTAGCCATCCAGTCTACCCTTAAAACAAGCTATCGTCCCTGCACTAACTAAAGAACATAGGGGGACTTCAAGAGGCCTACTGGCTTACACAGGGCAGCTCCAGAACCCCCCCACTACCAGCTGTCATCCTCGTCCATGTAGCTATCCAGTCTACCCTTAAAACAAGCTATCGTCCCTGCACTAACTAAAGAACATAGGGAGACTGCGAGAGGCCTACTGGATAACACAAGGCAGCTCCAGATTCCCCCCACTACCAGCTGTCTTCCTCGTCCATGTAGCTATCCAGTCTACCCTTAAAACAAGCTATCGTCCCTGCACTAACTAAAGAACATAGGGGGACTTCAAGAGGCCTACTGGATAACACAAGGCAGCTCCAGATTCCCCCCCACTACCAGCTGTCATCCTCGTCCATGTAGCCATCCAGTCTACCCTTAAAACAAGCTATCGTCTAACTATAAGAACATAGGGAGACACACAAGGCAGCTCCAGATTCCCCCCCACTACCAGCTGTCATCCTCGTCCATGTAGCCATCCAGTCTACCCTTAAAACAAGCTATCGTCCCTGCACTAACTATGTGATTGCTGAGTCTATTCCCTTCCCCCATCACCCTATTACTAAACCAATGCTTGCCTATTTCCCTCCTAAATCTATACTTTTCTAATTTACATCCATTACTGCGTCGTGTTCTATCCTCGCCTGCTTGAAATGTCTCTTGCTTCAATAACATCACTGCTGACCTTACCGTATATAATTTACCTGCTTGAAATATCCCTTGCTTCAATAATATCACTGCTGACCTTAAAGTATATAATTTACCTGCTTGAAATATCCCTTGCTTCAATAATATCACTGCTGACCTTACCGTATATAATTTACCTGCTGGAAATGTCCCTTGCTTTAATATCACTGCTGACCTTTCTTGACCTAACCTATCTCCGCTAAAATCTGTAACCTTTGCAATGGAAATATCGAGTGATTTATCGCCGCTGGCCCTACGTGACCTTACCGTATTGAATGTTACTCCACATATCGAGTGACTTATCGCCGCTAACCTTACGTGACCTTACCGTATTGAATGTTACTCCAAATATCGAGTGACTTATCGCCGCTGAGCTTACGTGACCTTACCGTGTTGAATGTGTGTTGCTTCAAATATCGAGTGAGTTATCGCCGCTGAACTTACATGACCTTGCTGTATTGAATGTGCCTTGCTTCAAATATCGAGTGACTTATCGCTGCTAACCTTACGTGACCTTATCGTGTTGAATGTGTGTTGCTTCAAATATCGAGTGAGTTATCGCCGCTGAACTTACATGACCTTGCTGTATTGAATGTGTCTTGCTTCAAATATCGTGTGACTTATCGCTGCTAACCTTACGTGACCTTACCGTGTTGAATGTGTCTTGCTTCAAATATCGTGTGACTTATCGCTGCTAACCTTACGTGACCTTACTGTATTGAATGTGTCTTTGTCTTTCAAATCGTGATCGAATGACTTATCACCCCTAACCCGTGAATGATTGCTTCAAATATCGAGTGACTTATCGCTGCTAACCTTACGTGACCTTATCGTGTTGAATGTGTCTTGCTTCAAATATCGTGAGACTTATCGCTGCTAACCTTACGTGACCTTACCGTATTGAATGTTACTCCAAATATCGAGTGACTTATCGCCGCTGAACTTACGTGACCTTACTGTATTGAATGTGTCTTGCTTCAAATATCGAGTGACTTATCGCTGCTAACCTTACGTGACCTTATCGTGTTGAATGTGTCTTGCTTCAAAATATCGAGTGACCTTATTCCTTCGCCGCTAAATGACATATCTCCATTAACTTAACCTGACATATCGCCCTCATTAATTAACCTGTAGTCTATCGCCATTATAACCAGTGACCTTTCTTCCCAACCTCGCCGCTAAAAAAACTGACCTTTCCTCGCTAAATTCTTAACGTATCGCCGTCAAAATAATAAGTGATCGCCAATACAACTGACCTTTCTTTCCTTATAACTTAACCTCATCCTCGCCGCTAACCCAGTAATCTATCGCCGCTAAACTCTTAACTTATCGCCAATACTACTGACCTATCGCCGCTAAAATAGTAAGTTATCGCCAATACATCTAATCTTTCTATGGTAAACTATCGTAACTTTACCTATCCTTGACGCTAATACAGTAATCTATCGCCACCAATACAGTAAGTTATCGCCAATACAACTAACCTATCGCCGCTAAAATAGTAAGTTATCGCCAATACATCTAACCTTTCTGTGGTAAACTATCGTAACTTTACCTACCCTTGACGCTAATACAGTAAGTTATCGTCACCAATACAGTAAGTTATCGCCAATACAACTAACCTATCGCCGCTAAAATAGTAAGTTATCGCCAATACATCTAATCTTTCTATGCTAAACTATCGTAACGTTACCTATCCTTGACGCTAATACAGTAATTTATCGTCGCTAATACACTAAGTTATCGCCAATACAACTAACCTATCGCCGCTAATACAATACATCTAATCTTTCTATGGTAAACTATCGTAACTTTACCTATCCTTGACGCTAATACAGTAAGTTATCGCCAATACAACTAACCTATCGCCGTTAAAATAGTAAGTTATCGCCAATACATCTAACCTTTCTGTGGCAAACTATCGTAACTTTACCTATCCTTGACGCTAATACAGTAAGTTATCGTCACCAATACAGTAAGTTATCGCCAATACAACTAACCTATCGCCGCTAAAATAGTAAGTTATCGCCAATACAACTAACCTATCGCCGCTAAAATAGTAAGTTATCGCCAATACATCTAACCTTTCTGTGGTAAACTATCGTAACTTTACCTACCCTTGACGCTAATACAGTAAGTTATCGCCAATACAATTAACCTATCGCCGCTAAAAA
>NC_066572.1:1052500-1057500 GCF_024679095.1 Eriocheir sinensis
GGTCAATGTGGCTCAGGACCAGCTGGAGCCTCTCATCCGCACGGCAGAGTCCCTACGGATCAAGGGACTAGCGGATGGCCCTCGCTCCGCCCCTGGCACTCATCCGACCCCCCCAGCACCACCCATGACCCCCCCAGCGGCTGATCCGGGTGGCACAGTGCCGGCGAGCGTGGTTCCGATGGAGCGGGTCAAAGTGAAGAGTGAGGTCACGGATGGCCTTGCCGGATTAGTGGATGGTCGTGGAGCAGCGGCGGATGCACGAGGGGGTGGATTACCCCGTGGCGGATGTGCGGCGGATGCGTTCGCTCATCCGCCGGCGTCCGTGTCAACCGTGCCATCCGTTTTGTCAAAGGTGCTGACCATGCCCCCAGCGCTGAGTCTCGCAGCCGCCGCGCAACCTCACCCGCCGCATCCGTCTCACCCGCCACCACCGCAGGACTCACCCATCAGGCCCGGGTCACCGCCAGGCAAGCGGATGAAGCGGAGACGGCGATCGGGTGAGGGTGACAGCGGGGAGAGCGATGGGAGGTCATCCGCTTCGCCGGGTGACCCACTCCACGCCCTCCCGCGCATCCCAGCAACCATCACACCCGTCTCTGCACCCAACACCACGCACCTCCATCAACACCTCGGGGCAGATGAGGAGCGGATGGCGACAGGGAGCGGAGGCAGCAGCAGCCCCTCGCCGGATGACAGCCTCGGTGGATCATCCAGAGGTGAACCGCCCAACCGGATTTCACCGCAACCAAGACCGCTATCAGAACCGCCCTCATCCGCCAGCCCGTTCAAACCGTTTCTACCGCGCCCGGATGACAGCAGCAGCGACGCCAACCACCACAGTGACGATGAGGCGGATGACCGGATTTCCAGGACGGGTGACCACTCAGCCCCCGACACACCCGGGCCATCCACCTCCCGGCTGCCTCCCCCGGATGAGCCCCCACACACACCCAGTAAGTACCAGGTCATCCGATATTTGGGTCATCCGATTTTGGGGGTCAACCAATTCTGGGATCACCCGATTTTGGGTCATCCAATTTTGAGGTCACCCGATTTTGGGGTCATCCAATTTTGGGGTCATCCGAAATTTGGTTGATTTGTGGATGTTGTGGATTTTTTGGGTTGTTTTTCTCTCTCTCTCTCTCTCTCTCTCTCTCTCTCTCTCTCTCTCTCTCTCTCTCTCTCTCTCTCTCTCTCTCTCTCTCTCCTGTTTCTTTTTTTTATCTTCCTCCTCCTCCTTCTCTTCCTCCTTCCTCCTCTTCCTCCTCTTCCTTATTCTCCTTCCTCTCTCTCTCTTATCAAACTTCTACTCTCCTTCCTCCTCCTCCTCTTCCTCCTCCTCCTCCTGCCCCCCACTAATGCCCCCACCCCCCCCAGGTTATCTCGGGTGGCCCTACCCCCCTGACCCCTCCACCAGCACGGAGAGCTCGCCCTTCCCATCGCTGGAGAACACTAACCAAGGTAAGCTATCTCTAAAGTGAGCTATCTCTAATTCTAAAGTGAGGTATTATCATTATTGTTCGGTTAAGTGAGCTATCTCTATCTCTGTCTTGAAGTGAGCTATCTCTATTTCTGAATGTGAGTGAGCTGTTTCTCTATCTTTAAAATGAGCTATCTCTAATTCTAAAGTGAGGTTTTATTAATATTGTGTTTAAGTGAGCTATCTCTATCTTTGTCTTGAAGTGAGCTATCTCTATTTCTATGGATCTGTGAGTGAGCTATCTCTCTTTTGTGGGGGGTAGGTATCTTTAAAGTGAGCTATCTCTATTTTTGAATGTGAGTGAGCTATTTCTCTATCTTTCTCAATCTTTAAAGTGAGCTATCTCTAATTCTAAAGTGAGGAATTACTAGCTATCTTTAATTTCTCTATCTTTAAGTCAGGTATCTCTCTCTTTAAGTGACCTATCTCAATCTCTAAAGAAAGCTATCTCTATCTTTAAGTGAGCTATCTCTAATTCTAAAGTGAGGTATTCCTAGCTATCTTTAATTTCTCTATCTTTAAATGAACTATCTCTATCTTTAAGTGAGCTATCTCTATCTTTAAGTGAGCTATCTCTATTTCTCTGTCTATCTCTATTTCTGTATCTAAGTGAGCCATTTCTCTATCTCTTATCTGCCTTTAAGTGAGCTATCTCTACCTGTAAAGTGAGCTATCTCTCTTTTTGTCTTTTTTTTAGTAAGCTATCTCTATTGCTATCTCTAAAGTGAGTTATCTCTACCTCTCTTTAACCCTGTTTGTTTCATTATTATTATTATTATTATTATTATTATTATTATTATTATTATTATTATTTGTGAAGATAATATATTTCTTTTAATTTTGAGAATAATTAATATTTTTTGAGTAATATTTGCAGTAAAATCATTATTATTATTATTATTATTATTATTATTATTATTATTATTATTTCTACTACTACTACTACTACTACTACTACTACTACTACTACTACCACTACATAGATAACACTAGCTCTAACCTGCTCATAACTTGCTTGAACTAACTTACTAACTTGCTTTTACTTACTAACGTACTTATAATTGTTCTAAGTAAGTAATTTGTGAAGATAATATATTTCTTTTAATTTTGAGAATAATTAATATTTTTTGAGTAATATTTGCAGTAAAATCATTATTATTATTATTATTATTATTATTATTATTATTATTATTATTTCCACCAACACTACTACTACTACTACTACTACTACTACTACTACTACTACTACTACCACTACATAGATAACACTAGCTCTAACCTGCTCATAACTTGCTTGAACTAACTTACTAACTTGCTTTAACTTACTAACGTACTTATAATTGTTCTAAGTAAGTAATTTTAAGTGAATGAATGTGTGTGTGTGTGTGTGTGTGTGTGTGTGTGTGTGTGTAGTCTCTCTCTCTCTCTCTCTCTCTCTCTCTCTCTCTCTCTCTCTCTCTCTCTCTCTCTCTCTCTCTCTCTCTCTCTCTCTCTCTCTCTCTCTGTCCATTCAGTTCTTTTTATAATTATCTGACTAATGAATTTTATTATTATTATTATTATTATCATCATTAATTGCTCGCTTACTAACAAACAAACAAACAAACTGTAATAAAACTCAATATAATATGTTACTATGCTTGTGTGTGTCTGTGTGTGTGTGTGTGTGTGTGTGTGTGTGTGTGTGTGTGTGTGTAATTTTAATGCTGTGGTTTTTGGGTCTATCTGAAATCCATGTTAGCTATTGGGATGTGGTCTATGCTGTGGTTTGGGGTCTGGTCTAATGCTGTACAGGGCTGTGGTAAGGCATTGGGAACATTTGGGATGTGGTCTATGCTGTGGTTTGGGGTCTGGTCTAATGCTGTACAGGGCTGTGGTTAAGGCATTGGGAACATTTGGGATGTGGTCTATGCTGTGGTTTGGGGTCTGGTCTAATGCTGTACAGGGCTGTGGTAAGGTGCTGGGAACATTTGGGATGTGGTCTATGCTGTGGTTTGGGGTCTGGTCTAATGCTGTACAGGGCTGTGGTTAAGGCGCTGGGAACATTTGGGATGTGGTCTATGCTGTGGTTTGGGTCTGGTCTAATGCTGTACAGGGCTGTGGTAAGGCTGTGTGCTGGGAACAATGCTCAAGGTAACACACACTGGCTTGCAACACTGCCCAGGACAACACATGCTGGCTATGGACAATGTAATCACTGCTGGAACACATTCTGCCTTGGGACAATGCTCAAGGTAACACACACTGGCTTGCAACACTGCCCAAGACAACACATGCTGGCTATGGACAATGTTATCACTGCTGGAACACATTCTGCCTTGGGACAATGCTCCACGAAACACATACCTCTATGGACAATGGTTTACTTGGTGCAACACACGCTGGCTTGTTGCAACACTGCCCAGGACAACACACGCTGGTTATGGACAATGTTATCACTGCTGAAACACACCCTGGCTGGGAACACTCCTTATGGCAACACACTGCTGTCATGGCTGCAACACATGCTGGCTATGGACAATGTTATTCCTGCAACACATGGTGGCTTGGAACACTCCTGCCCTGGGACACATGGTGGCTATGGACACAGCCACACTGCTGCAGGACACAGAGGCAGGACACACTGACCCGCGCTGAGATACACAGTGTTGCTGCAGGACACAGGCTGGGTGCTGGACACATTGACCCGTGCTTATAAGATACAGCCTTGGTGGTGGCCAGTGCTAACAACCACAACCACCACGGACAACCACCACCACAACAACCACACCACCACATGATCTGCTGCAGGCCGGGGCACCCCACCCCCCTGTGCCCCCCTGGCCCCCCCTCACCCCTCTCTCCTTGCAGGCCTATGGAAAAAAAACTTTCTTGCGCCGTACTTCCCCCCTCGACCCCACCCCGGCCTGGGCCCCCCCTTTCCCGGCCTGTACGCCCCGCCCCCCGGGTCACCCTGGGGCCCCGCGTCGCCGCCGGGCCCCCGGGGTCTGGGCGGGGGCGGGGCGGGTCTGCTGTGTGCCCACGAGTGCTCCCGGTGCTCGCGGCTGTACAAGACACGCAAGGGCCTGAAGCACCACATCAAGAATGAGTGCGGCGTGGAGCCTCGCTTCCAGTGCACACACTGTGACTGGCGCTTCAAGCAGAAGGCGCACCTGCTGAGGCATGTGGCACGCAAGCACACCGCGTCATGAGCCACACCACACCCCCACCCACCAGCCACACCTCCACCACCACACCACCACCACCGCCGGCCGCCAGCCACTCATCACCAGTACAAAGATTGCTCACTGCAGTAGCCGCCAGTGGTGGTGGTGGTGCCGGGGCGGTGCCTGGCACTGCTCAGCTCAGCAGCACTGAATGCTGCTTCCCTACAGCTCAAAGGGCTGTGTGTATTTTTTTTTTTTTTTGTGTGTGTGTGTGTGTGTGCACTGCACAGGACAGCAGGAGTGTAGGCAGGCAGGCAGGCAATGTGCAGTCTGCCTGAGCAGGGGTGCGGGGTGAGGCTCAGAGGCCAGGCAGG
>NC_066572.1:1062500-1077500 GCF_024679095.1 Eriocheir sinensis
CTTTAGCTAGTAAGTCATTTGGTGTGTGTACGTGTGTGTGTGTACGTGTGTGTGTGTGTACGTGACAGCGGAAGAAGGATATTGAGAACAGACATACTAACACACACACACACACACACACACACACACACACACACACACACACACACACACACACTCCAATGACCTTTTTTTTGGGGGGGGGGTGGGGGGGGTCAGTTTTGTGAGACACGTACAAACTAACAAACACACACACTGAATATTAATGTGTTTTTTGTGTGTTTTTTTTTACATTTTTTTTTTTTTTCTAATTTTTCATTCAGAGTTTTTTTCTTCAATATTTTTTTTATATATATACAAGTACAAACTAACACACACACACACACACACACACACACACACACACACACACACACACACACACACACACACACTTATTTTCTGAGTGACCAATTTTTGTACATTATTATTATTATTATTATTATTATTATTATTATTATTATTATTATTATTAATGTGACTCTCTCTCTCTCTCTCTCTCTCTCTCTCTCTCCTCTTCCTTTACCTAACTTAACCTCCTCCTCCTCCTCCTCCTCCTCCTCTTCCTTTACCTAACTTAACCACCTCCTCCTCCTCCTCCTCCTCCTCCTCCTCCTCCTCCTCCTCCTCTTCCTTTGCCTAACTTAACCTCCTCCTCTTCCTCTTCCTTTACCTAACTTAACCTCCTCCTCCTCCTCCTCCTCCTCCTCCTCCTTTACCTAACTTAACCTCCTCCTCCTCCTTCCTTGTATAGGCCTAAGTAAGAAAGGTTTCAATATTGCAGCCTCTATCAAGTTCCTTTTTACTATTATATATTACTATTACTATTATTATTATTATTATTATTATTATTATTATTACTATTGGTACTATTACAATTACTACCTCCTTTGTTTATCATGTACTATTTTTATTTATGAGTGTACTATTATTATTATTATTATTATTATTATTGTGTTTAGTGTTATAAGTTGCTGTGTATTTTTATAAGTTTCCCGTGTGGGCAGCGTTGCTTCACTCGCCTTTGGTAGGGTCATTGTATAGGAGCTTTTTTTAATGTTTTGTTCCGCTTTATGGCAAGTTTTATAGTGAGAACGGTTTGGGTTTTATTTGGTTCGGTTCTCCTATATTATTTTCTCTAATGCTGGGCCGGGCCAAAACAGTGCCCCGCGCCGTATCTGGGATCGTGCCAAATTTCAAATGTCGCTATTGAATGTAACAAGTTTTCAGCCATGAACTCAACACAATCATCATGTATTATATATGAAAACATGCAGAGTTAAATGGTGCACATAAAGAAACTCACTACGGCCGGGCCCAAAGAGTGCCCCAAGCCGTATCCAGGATCGTGTCAAATTTCAAATGTCACTATTGAATGTAACAAGTTTTCAGCCATAAACTCAACACAATCATCATGTATTATATATGAAAACATGCAGAATTAAATGGTGCACGTAAAGAAACTCACTACGGCTGGGCCAAAACAGTGCCCCAAGCCGTATCCGGGATCGTGCCAAATTTCAAATGTTGCTATTGAATATAACAAGTTTTCAGCCATGGACTCAATACAATCATCATGTATTATATATGAAAACATGCAGAATTAAATGGTGCATGTAAAGAAACTCACTACGGCCGGGCCAAAACAGTGCCCCGCGCCATATCCGAGATCGCCGCGCACGCCAAATTTCAAATGTCGCTATTGAATATAACAAGTTTCAGCCATGAACTCAACACAATCATCATGTATTATATATGAAAACATGCAGAGTTAAATGGTGCACGTAAAGAAACTCACTACGGCCGGGCCAAAACAGCGCTGTATCCGGGATGGCTGTGCGCGCTAAATTTCAAATGTCGCTATTGAATATAACAAGTTTTCAGCCATAAACTCAACACAATCATCATGTATTATATATGAAAACATGCAGAGTTAAATGGTGCACGTAAAGAAACTCACTACGGCCGGGCCAAAATAGTGCCCCGCGCCGTATCCGGGATCGTGCCAAATTTCAAATGTCGCTATTGAATATAACAAGTTTTCAGCCATGAACTCAACACAATCATCATGTATTATATATGAAAACATGCAGAATTAAATGGTGCACGTAAAGAAACTCACTACGGCCGGGCCAAAACAGTGCCGTATCCGGGATGGCCGTGCGCGCCAAATTTCAAATGTCGCTATTGAATATAACAAGTTTTCAGCCATAAACTCAACACAATCATCATGTATTATATATGAAAACATGCAGAATTAAATGGTGCACATAAAGAAACATAAATTAATTGATAACTTTGAGATGTAAGCATAAATATAGAGATAAAATAACTTGTATATTGTCTAAAGCGCGTCCTTGGATATGGTACAGGGCACGCAAGGACACAGTATACTTATGTTCAAGGGGTTTAAAGTCTTCTCTGGTCTATATACCATTATAAACATCCTATTTTTATTTACTGCAATATTTTAATTCTTTTCCCGAACACATATTATACAGAATTCCAATACGTATACATCCCCACAGTATGTATCCTCAAACACACATATTATACAAAATTACAATACATATACATAACTGATACCTTACAACATCGAAATTTAAAGAAGTATTACTGAGACTTCCATAACAGACCACAAACATTATATATTGTCGAAAACTCCACCCAAATTAACATGTAGGCCTATCCCTTGCTGTGATACATAGACACCAGGCAAGCTATGTATTACTGACGATCTACTTACACCATCAAAAGAGTTCCTATGTAGCGGGATATCCATGGTTTTGTGTTTCTTTAAATTACCAAAAATGTTTAAATCTCAGTTTCCTTTGGGTATTTTAATTGTCATTCAGCATTTTCATTTTATATAATTTTCTCATTTTTTTATATATTTTTACCACATTCCTTTAATTAATTGCTAGGTCTATTGTCTATTGCTATTTTCATTTTTCATAATTTTCTCACATTTTTTTATATATTTTTAAGACATTGCTTTCCTTAAATTAATTGCTAGGTCTATTGTCTATTGCTATTTTCATTTTTCATAATTTTCTCACATTTTTTTATATATTTTTTACACATTGCTTTCCTTTAATTAATTGCTAGGTCTATTGTCTATTGCTATTTTCATTTTTCATAATTTTTTCACATTTTTTTATATAATTTTAAGACATTGCTTTCCTTTAATTAACTGCTAGGTCTATTGTCTATTGCTATTTTCATTTTTCATAATTTTTTCACATTTTTTTATATATTTTTTACACATTCCTTTCCTTAAATTAATTGCTAGGTCTATTGTCTATTGCTATTTTCATTTTTCATAATTTTCTCACATTTTTTTATATATTTTTAAGACATTGCTTTCCTTTAATTAATTGCTAGGTCTATTGTCTATTGCTATTTTCATTTTTCATAATTTTCTCACATTTTTTTATATATTTTTAACATTGCTTTCCTTTATATATCTCCTAAGTCTGTAATCCAAGCAGAAACACTTATGCAAATTCCTTAACAAAACACTAACTTAATATTATCCAAAACTCCGATATTGTCTATTGTCTATTGCTATTTTCATTTTTCATAATTTTTTTTTTTGTTTTCAATTTATTTTATTACATTTCTTTTTTATAATACCTACTAAATAATCTCCAAATTCCTTAACAAAACACTAACTTAATATCATCCAAAACTCTGATATTGTCTATTGCTATTTTCATTTTTCATAATTTTTTCACATTTTTCAATATATTTTAAACATTACATTTCTTTATATAACTCCTAAATCTATAATCCAAATTCCTTAACAAAACACTAACTTAATATTATCCAAAACCCTGATATTGTCTATTGCTATTTTCATTTTTCATAATTTTTTCACATTTTTCAATATATTTTAAACATTACATTTCTTTATATAACTCCTAAGTCTATAATCCAAACCCAAATTCCTTAACAAAACACTAACATAATATTATCCAAAACCCCGATATTGTCTATTGTTATTTTCATTTTTCATAATTTTTTCACATTTTTCAATATATTTTAAACATTACATTTCTTTATATAACTCCTAAGTCTATAATCCAAACCCAAATTCCTTAACAAAACACTAACATAATATTATCCAAAACTCCGCCCAGAACAACATCATGTATCCACAACAACACACATGTATCCTCAAATGTATTACTGGTAGTCTGATTATGACATCCTATTCTGTGTGTCTTAAGAACAGTTCCTATGTAGCCCTATGTAGCCCTGTAGGCCTATTCTAATTTCCATATATTTCCTGCATTATCTCCGCCACGTAATCGCCGAGTCCAATCCCAGGCAGGAGAAATGAAACGTCTCGCTCACAGTTCAGAATCGGGTCATGTCGGGTCATACAGGTCAATTTCCAGGGGTCACGTAATCTATCGGGCAGTAACAGGTCGAATCGGCGAGGGTCTATTGTGCTGTGTGTCTTACGGAGAGTATTAAGAAGAGTTCCTATTTTGCCTGCCTTGTGAATATAGAGATAGGGTCAAGGAGTGAGGTCATGCTGTGTGTATATACGTAAAGATTAGGTTAAGGGGAGCAGGGAGGGTCACGTGAGGGAGAGAGAGAGAGAAAACTTGCAAAATAATGGGAGACTTAAATAACTCTCCTTAATTTTAAAAGACCTCAAAACACTTTCCATTCCCTACTACTTTTATATTGACCTCGTGTGACCTTGCCATAAGATATAATGTACAATGACCTCAGCTGTTCTACCCCTGCATTATGAGGTCAGGTTAGGTCATGTGCGGGGGCTTATGTCTATATATATATAATTATTTTCTTTAGTTTTAGGTCAGGTCAGGTCAGGTCAGGTCAGGTCAGGTCAGGTCCTCCCGTCCCTCCCTCACGCCACCCTCCTAAGCTTGGATTGTTAGTGGTGACGATTTTTATCTTGACCTGAATGTGTGTGTGTGTGTGTGTGTGTGTGTGTGTGTGTGTGTGTGTGTGTGTGCTAACTACTATTACTACTACTACTACTACTACTATTGGTGCTACTATTACTACCACTACTACTATTCTCTTCCTCCTCCTCCTCCTCCTCTTCCTCCTCCTCCTCCTCCTCTTCCTTATAGGTGTGTGTTAACCAAGATATATTTTTTAATTAATTTTTATTATTTGTCGAAGGGCATTAAAGGAAAGTGTGTGTGTGTGTGTGTGTGTGTGTGTGTGTGTGTGTGTGTGTGTGTGTGTGTGTGTGTGTGTGTGTGTGTGTGCGTGACAAATAAGGTTGTGTATGATATTTTACCTCTGTGTGCGTTTCTGGTTCACACACACGCACACACATGTATATCCATTTATTTCTGCCTTAACAAAAAAAAAATGTGTGTGTGTGTGTGTGTGTGTGTGTGTTCTAAGACTGTATGTTATTATTTTATGTCTGTTTTTACACACACACACACACACACACACACACACACACACACACACACACACACACACAGGGCAGGCTTGTCGTTTGTTTAATATAATATTATAATTTCTACAACCATGTATTTTTATTTTCCACAACAAACCCCCCAAGAGTAGTAGTAGTAGTAGTAGTAGTAGTAGTAGTAGTAGTAGTAGTAGTGGTAGAAATCATGTTAAGAGAGAGAGAGAGAGCATTCATGTTATATATATACACAACCTACACATATATATACATAATCTATACATAAATAATAATAATAATAATAATAATATACAAAAAACACATATACATAATACTGAATAAAGAGAAGGGAGAGGAAGAGGAAGAAAATAATAATAATAATAATAATAATAATAATAATAATAATAATAATAATCACAAGGGTACTCACCAAAGCCAGTATCTAGTAGAGCCTATGAGTGCCAGGGTGCCGATAGTGCCAGGGGTTCCAGCAGGGTGCCAATATAATATACCACAGTACCAGGGTGCCAACAGAGTGCCTACCAGGCAGGGGCGTTCCTAGACATTTTGGGGCCCGGGGGGCTCATTCCCATTTGGGGCCCCTCTTATGGGGGAGGAGGCGAGCAAAGCTAGCAGGCGCAGGGTAGTGGGTGTAGTGGGCCCCACCCCCACCCCCCCACCCCATTTAATATATTTTTTTTTTTAGAATATTTTTAGGCACTTGTAAATGCAAAATTTCAGAAAATTTTTTTTTCAGACATTTTTAAAATAACTAGGTAATTGAAGAATAATTAGCATCCATAATCATAATGTAATGAATACAAAATGATAAACAGTAAAATGAGGATGATGGAAATGTACTCTGGGAGTAAATTGTGAGGAAATTGATGAATAAATAATTGAAAACAAAATTGAAAATATGAGACCCAAGCCACTGCTACCAGGACCGTACCAACAGAGTGCCAGGGGGGTCAGGTCAGTAGAGTGCCAGGGGGGTCAGGTCAGTAGAGTGCCAGGGAGGGTCAGGTCAATAGAATGCCAGGGAGGGTCAGGTCAATAGTGCCAGGGGGGGTCAATAGAGTGTCATGCAAGGGGGTCAAGAGTGCCATGCAGGGGGGTCAACAGAGTGCCAGGGGGCCAACAGTGCCATGCAGGGGGGTCAACACTGCCACACCGCCCGACAGATTAAATAAGAGTGGTCACGCCCTTTCTAATGGAGGGATTCCGCCCCCCGCCCCCCTTAGGATCACCAGTGGGGGCGTACGCCGGGGGGAGCGTCGCCTCGCCCACCCCGTGACGCCCCGGCTTTACAGGCGAGGGGAATCGAACCAGTGACCAGCGAGATGGGAGAGGCACTCATTAACCACCCAGCCAAGGAGGTGACCAACTGGCTCTCTTATCAGGCACTGGCACTGGTCTTAATAATGGTTGTCATCCCCAGTGCCACGTGGTCTCGAGAACTCACCGCATGGCACTGTGATCAGGCACTGGCACTGGTCTTAATAATGGCTGTCTTCCCCAGTGCCACGTGGTCTCGAGAACTCACTGCATGGCACTCTCTTGTTTTCCCCACCCATTAATTAACCCTGCACAAGGCGCTCACCACACGGCACTCACTCATACAAGGTCACACACGCCCCCTGAGACCCATGACCTTTGACCCAGGATCGCGGCGGCACGGAGGCGATAAGGTTATGGAGATCGGCCTGAGGTTTCGCCGCGCACTATAATTTCAAACCCCGCCACTGACTCTGCGGGGGAACGTCAGCACTAGTCGAGCAAGCTGACCTCTGGGGCACTTGTAGACTGTTAGGTGCTCGCACGGGTCAGGTACAGGCTGCCCCGTTTCCCCGCCTGGCACTCTGACGAAGGCCCGCTACCCTTCTGAGGGGAGGAAACATAGAAGAAGGCTGACTCTTATTTACTAAGGTCCCGGGGTTAAAAATATCATTGCTGGCCTTCTTCTTCTTTTGACCAGTAACGGTATTGCTAATTCTTATGTCCTTCTCAACACTTGTATACTTAACACCAAGCACTTATAATACTAGTCCTCCTTCTCAACACTTGTATACTTAACACCAAGCACTTATAATACTAGTCCTCCTTCTCAACACTTATATACTTAACACCAAGCACTTATAATACTAGTCCTCCTTCTCAACACTTGTATACTTAACACCATGCACTTATAATACTAGTCCTCCTTCTCAACACTTATATACTTAACACCAAGCACTTATAATACTAGTCCTCCTTCTCAACACTTATATACTTAACACCATGCACTTATAATACTAGTCCTCCTTCTCAACACTTATATACTTAACACCAAGCACTTATAATACTAGTCCTCCTTCTCAACACTTATATACTTAACACCAAGCACTTATAATACTAGTCCTCCTTCTCAACACTTATATACTTAACACCAAGCACTTATAATACTAGTCCTCCTTCTCAACACTTATATACTTAACACCAAGCACTTATAATACTAGTCCTCCTTCTCAACACTTATATACTTAACACCAAGCACTTATAATAATACTAGTCCCTCAACACTTATATACTTAACACCAAGCACTTATAATACTAGTCCTCCTTCTCAACACTTGTATACTTAACACCAAGCACTTATAATACTAGTCCTCCTTCTCAACACTTATATACTTAACACCAAGCACTTATAATACTAGTCCTCCTTCTCAACACTTATATACTTAACACCAAGCACTTATAATACTAGTCCTCCTTCTCAACACTTATAAATACTTAACACCAAGCACTTATAAGTTACTTCACGGTGCACACTTATACACTTCACGCTGAACTGAGGTGTTTTTCTGTACATTTCTTTCCCTGACTATAATAATTTGGTCTAGTTTATATATATTGATGGGTCTTGGGTTTAATAATAGGTTTAGATATATATACACACACACACACACATACGCACGCACACACAGCATCTCCCGTCTCTCATCTCCCGGCGTTTCATCTTTTACAGCATCCCTTCTTCCTCCTCCTCCTCCTCCTCCTCCTCTTACTACTACTACTACTACTACTACTACTACTACTACTACTACTACTACTATGGATACCGTGTTAGTGTAAGTATAACTATTCTATCGACTATCTATGTGTGTGTGTGTGTGTGTGTGTGTGTGTGTGTGTGTTGCTTAATATTGCTACTGTAGGCCTATGTCACTGCTTCTCTGCGTGTGTGTACGTGTGTGTGTGTGTGTGTGTGTGTGTGTGTGTGTGTACGTAATATATATAGCTTTGGCGATGTGTGTATATTCATGTAAACCGACACACACACACACACACACACACACACACACACACACACACACACACACACACACACACACACACACATGTACGTCTAGTTGCCTATGCTATGTACGTATATTGCTATGTATGTATGTATGTATGTATGTATGTATGTAACTATGTACGTATATATGTATGTACAATGCATGCACACACACACACACACACACACACACACACACACACACACACACACACACACATATACACGTACACAACCTCCTATGTGCACCTTTTCTAATACGTACATGTGTGTGCGTGCGTGTGTACATTTCAGGCTTGCTGCTGTGTGAGGGCTGGCTGGCGACCGGGCTTTGGGGAGGAGGAAGAGGAGGAGGTGGAGGAGGAGGAGGAGGAGGAAGAAGAAGAGAAGACGGAAGAGAGGAGGAAGAAATCACAGCGAACGGAAGGGAGGGAAGAAATGAGGAAGATAACGGTACCAATTCTGGAACCAATACGGGCCAGGGAACCAATAACACGGGGCATGGTACCAACACAAGCCCTGGAATTGGTACCGGTATAGGAGGAGGAATCGGTACCGGTACAGGAGGATTTGGTACCGGTAATGGAGGACTCGGTACCGCTACAGGGGGTCTTGGTACCGGTAGTGGAAATCTTGGTACCGCTACAGGAGGTCTTGGTACCGGTCCAGCGCATAGCTGTCCAAAATGTCACCGATCATATACGCTTCGATCCAACTTGTCCCGCCATATGAGGCTTGAATGCGGCGTTGAGAGGCGATATAGATGCACATTCTGCCATAAGAGGTTCAGCCACGCCCACCATCTACGCTCCCATGAGAAATCTATTCACGCCCAGCCGCCCACGCCCACGCAAACGCCCACGGCAGCCCAGACTTCGTGACGGCCCAACCTTCAGAGTTATCGGTACCATCATCACCACCGCGGGTACTGTCAACTCCACTGTCATCACCGCCGTGGAGTTGATGGTGGTGTTGGTGGTGAGAGGAGATGTGTCAAGGTGAGTTTTGCTGTGTGTGTGTGTGTGTGTGTGTGTGTGTGTGTGTGTGTGTTCTGTGGTTATGTACGTATATTTACACATACATACTCTCTCTCTCACACACACACACACACACACACACACACACACACACACACGCACACAGACACACATCCCCCTCCCCCCCCTCTCTCTCTCTCTCTCTCACTCACTCCCTCTCTCTCTCTCTCCCTCAGACTAATCGGCACTGGAGGAAAGAAACAACAGCAAAGAATTAACAAGAACAAAAACAACAACAAGAAGAAGACGCCGCCATATTGGATCAGCTGACATCACGTGACCTGGACCAGCTGACTTTCCCGCCAAAAAAACGTTATCAATATTATGACACCGAACGTTTTTCCCCGCTATTTCGAACGTTTCTCCATTGTGTGTATTTGCAGTTAACCCAATTTTTGCACTTTTTACGATACTTACAAATTCGCGCACCATCGTAGATTTTCTAACACAATTATAGAGGTGGAGTTTTACAAAGAGTTTTCTAAAGATTAAAGTTACTGTATGGATATAATAGACACTTTTTAAATATCATACCATATAGATTTGTTAAGTAATTCCCTATAGTTCGTTTTATATATATACCGTTATGTGTTGATAGATTGATAGATAGATAGATAGGAATAGAGTTTTCTGATTATGTCCTTAATGATGATAATTGATCTTTAATTCTAATTGTGCCAAAGAGTTTTTCAGGAGTGCGTAATTGTAAGGTCAAGGTTCCAGTGTTTGTCTTGTGGTTTTTTTTGTATATGTTGGTAATTAATTGTTTATATTTGTTTTTTTTATTGTCATTGTAAGAATATATCCTGTTTGTGATTATTATTATTAGTGTTGCCTCGATCTGTGGATGTTCCTATTGCGCGCACACACACACACACACACACACACACACACACACACACACACACACACACAGATAGGTAGATAGTTAGATAGATAGACAGAAATAGACCACACACACACACACACACACACACACACACACACACACACACACACACACACACACACACACAGATAGGTAGATAGATAGATAGATAGACAGAAATAGATCACACACACACACACACACACACACACACACACACACACACACACACACACACACACACACACACACACACACACACACACACACACACACACACAGATAGTTAGATAGATAGATAGATAGAGAGTTATATATATCACACACACACACACACACACACACACACACACACACACACACACACACACACACACACACACACACACACACACACACACACACACACACACAGATAGAGAGAGAGATAGATATATAGACAGAAATATCTCACACACACACACACACACACACACACACACACACACACACACACACACACACACACACACACACACACACACACACACACACACACACACACACACACACGTATCTTCACTCAATATGCAACTATGTGCCCATAACACTTAATCTCGCTCACCATCATCACATAATAATAATAATAATAATAATAATAATAATAATAATAATAATAATAATAATAATAATAATAATAATAATAATAATAATAATAATAATAATAATAATAATAATAATGATGATGATGATGATGATGACCTCTACTCAATGGAGCTTTAACTTTTATTATAAGGATGAGAGAGAGAGAGAGAGAGAGAGAGAGAGAGAGAGAGAGAGAGAGAGAGAGAGAGAGAGAGAGAGAGAGAGAGAGAACCCCTTCCTTCATACATATAACATCGACCTCTGTGATCTAACAACAACAACAACAACAACAACAACAACAACAATAATAATAATAATAATAATAATAATAATAATAATAATAATAATAATAATCACATATATTGTAAACACACGCATTTTCTACGATATTTAACGAACGAACTTTCTTTCTATAACGAAATACCCTTTTATAACACACACACACACACACACACACACACACACACACACACACACACACACACACACACACACTTAATACTTATAATATATATCGACCTTGTTACAATCTCTATTTTATTAACATTTTTGCAATACTTAAAAATGTTCGCAATGTCTGTGTTTTTTTCGTCCTTGTAGTAGTAGAAGTAGTAGTAGTAGTAGTAGTAGTAGTAGTAGTAGTAGGAGGAGGAGGAGGAGGAGGAGGGGGAAGAAGAAGAAGAAGAAGAAGAAGAAGATTTAGTAAGTCATAATACAAAAAACAATTATTATTATTATTATTATTATTATTATTATTATTATTATTATTATTATTATTATTATTATTATTATTATTATATACAAACACACACTCTCAGGACACCTCTACCCACATTTACCAAAGCCACCAACTCCACCAGAAAATTATTAACCAAGATATTAACCAAATCAACCATATATTAACCTGCAAAGGCCTATATGATACTTATGATAATGAGAGAGAGGGAGGGGGAGAGCGGGTGTGGTGAAAATCTACGGTCCGGGCTTGCCACATTTAACTTACTCGAGGCCAGTTTTAGTAGTAGTGGTAGTAGTAGTAGTAATAGTAGTAGTAGTAGTTGTGGTAGTGGTAGGGTTTCCTCACATTCATGGTACAGAGGAAGGGTCAAACTACCACCAGGGTCACAGAACTACCCCTGGAAATGTCCATATTGCCCACGAAAGCCTTGTCAAATACGTGTTTCTTAGGTTCGTGGTACAGAGGGTCAAAATACCACCAGGGTCACAAAACTACCCCTGGAAATGCCCATAATGCCCACGGAAGCCTTGTCAAATACGTGTTTCCTTAGGTTCATGGTACAGAGGAAGGGTCAAACTACCACCAGGGTCACAGAACTACCCCTGGAAACGCCCACAACGCCCACGAAAGCCTTGTCAAATACGTGTTTCTTAGGTTCGTGGTACAGAGGAAGGGTCAAAATACCACCAGGGTCACAAAACTACCCCTGGAAATGCCCATAATGCCCACGGAAGCCTTGTCAAATACGTGTTTCCTTAGGTTCATGGTACAGAGGAAGGGTCACACTACCACCAGGGTCACAAAACTACCCCTGGAAATGCCCATAATGCCCACGGAAGCCTTGTCAAATATGTGTTTCTTAGGTTCATGGTACAGAGGAAGGGTCAAAATACCACCAGGGTCACAAAACTACCCCTGGAAATGCCCATAATGCCCACGGAAGCCTTGTCAAATATGTGTTTCTTAGGTTCATGGTACAGAGGAAGGGTCACACTACCACCAGGGTCATAAAACTACCCCTGGAAATGCCCATAATGCCTACGAAAGCCTTGTCAAATATGTGTTTCTTAGGTTCGTGGTACAGAGGAAGGGTCACACTACCACCAGGGTCACAAAACTACCCCTGGAAATGCCCACAACGCCCACGAAAGCCTTGTCAAATACGTGTTTCTTTAGGTTCATGGTACAGAGGAAGGGTCACACCACCACCAGGGTCACAGAACTACCCCTGGAAACGCCCACAACGCCCACGAAAGTCTTGTCAAATGTGTGTTTCTTTAGGTTCACGGCACAGAGGAAGGGTCACACTACCACCAGGGTCATAAAACTACCCCTGGAAATGCCCATAACGCCCACGAAAGCCTTGTCAAATACGTGTTTCTTAGGTTCGTGGTACAGAGGAAGGGTCAAAATACCACCAGGGTCACAGAACTACCCCTGGAAATGCCCATAATGCCCACGGAAGCCTTGTCAAATATGTTTTTCTTAGGTTCGTGGTACAGAGGAAGGGTCACACTACCACCAGGGTCATAAAAGTACCCCTGGAAATGCCCATAACGCCCACGAAAGCCTTGTCAAATGTGTTTCTTTTTTAGTTCAGCACACAGAGGAAGGGTCACACTACCACCAGGGTCATAAAAGTACCCCTGGAAATGCCCATAACGCCCACGAAAGCCTTGTCAAATGTGTGTTTCTTTAGGTTCACGGCACAGAGGAAGGGTCACACTACCACCAGGGTCATAAAAGTACCCCTGGAAATGCCCATAACGCCCACGAAAGCCTTGTCAAATACGTGTTTCTTGAGGTTCAGAGGAAGGATCACACTGCCAACCTGGTCCAAAAATGGCGTCTCCATCTTAGGCACTGTACGGAGAGATAGAGAAATACAAACAGAGAGAGAAAGATACAGACAGACAGGGAAAAAGACAGAGATACAGACAGACAGATAGAGAGAGAATTACAAGATAGAGATAGAGTGTTTGAAAAGGCGCGGAGTAAATTGGTACAAAAATGGCGGCTATATCTTACAGGTAGTGCTACTCTATTAAGGGAGTCTGCTAGCACATTGTTTTGGTCTCCTCAAGGATGCCATGGCTGGAGTGACCGTGTGATATTTTCCTTATTTTAACCTATTTCGACGCCGCTCCGGAGCCTGGGGTAAGCATGGCTCTTTCTTTAATGCATATAGATTAATTTGGCACCGGTGGCACCCTGGCACTGGCCGTATGTCACCGTTGAAGAGGAGAAACGTTGGTGCCGGTGTAAATGACTGGTCACTCCCAGTAAAAACGTTTCATTTTTTTCCAGTTTTTTGACGTTTTGACGCATTTCCAGAGGCTGAGATTCACGTGGCACTGTATTTAATGTCTATACTGTTAGGCAGGACTAGTGGCACCTTGGCACTGGCCCTATTTCACTGTAAAATTAGAGAAACGTGTCGGTATGTTTGACAGGGAAAAAAATGTACAGAGGATGTAACCAAAGAACAGCGAAGGTAGAAAGCTTCATAATTATCCATATTTCTCGCTTATTTAACAACTAATGGAGCTGATAATCACTAGAAAGGTAGATAATTAACGAAAGAATACGAAAATAAGGCCCAGGGTGTCTAAAGCACTGTAGATATGGTGTTAAGTGTAAAAATTTAAAGGGAGAAATGTCTGTAAACGTTGAGAGAGTTGCCCATCTCTAAATTTGATTCACTGCCTATTTATTCCGGGCCTAAATATTGTGCTTTTTCACTTGGAGATTGTTTTTTTTCTTCAGAAACTACTAAAAAGTGACTTATTGCAATTTCATCATCTGCCGCCACAGCAAAATAGCTCACAGAGGGTTTAGGGAACATATTTAAACTACCCCAACCAAACTTTACGACCTGACCTCTACCGGTGCCCCCCTCGACCCCCCCCAGGTATATGCGACTTATTTCTGCGAGGAGGTATTTCTCACAACACCAGCTGCACCGCCATTGCCAGGTAACGG
>NC_066572.1:1082500-1097500 GCF_024679095.1 Eriocheir sinensis
AGAGAGAGAGAGAGAGAGAGAGAGAGAGAATGAAAAATATAAATAAAAAAATATATAATGTTAGAAATTCCTCCTCCTCCTCTTCCTCCTCCTCCTCCTCCTCCTCCTCCTCCTCCTCCTCCTCCTCCTCCTCTCACTACCACCACAAAAATCAGCACCCTCTTGAACCCACAATTCCTCACCCAACAACCCACTCAACCACAACCAACCCCCTACCACAACCGCCAACCGCTTCAACCGCTCCCTTCATCCGCAGGGTCACCGATCAGCTGGAGTTCTCCCTGTTCGTCATCCGCTACACATCCGGTTGCCTGCTCTTCATAATTGGGTTGAAGGCGCCAGGGATTTCAACCATGAGAGATTATATCAATTTTGGTGGACAGCTCAGAAGACAGGAGGAGGAGGAGGAGGAGGAGGTAAGGCAGGAGGAGGAGGAGGAGGAGGAGGAGGGGTAGTAGTAGTAGGAGGAGGAGGAGGAGGAGGAGGAGGAGGAGGAGGAGGAAAGAAGAGGAGGAAGAAGAGGAGGAGGAGGAGGAAGATATTATATAATCCCATGCAATATATCAACATTATTATTATTATTATTATTATTATTATTATTATTGTCTTATTAATAAAGGTACATATTATTATTATTATTATTATTATTATTATTATTATAGAGGAGGGAAGAGGAGGAGGAGGAGGAGGAAGAAGAAGAAGAGAAGGAGGAAGAGGAGGAGGAGGAGGAGGTGGAGGAAAATAATAATAATTGTAATAATGACAATTGTAAGAGAGAGAGAGAGAGAGAGAGAGAGAGAGAGAGAGAGCATCACTGTTATCAGAAGGTCACTTGCTATCTCTCTCTCTCTCTTTCTCTCTCTAATGGGTGTACTCTTTCTCAATCCAACAGTACAACTTGGTGTGTGTGTGTGTGTGTGTGTGTGTGTGTGTGTGTGTGTGTGTGTGTGTGTGTGTGTAATAATAATGTGTACGTTTTTTTTGTGTGTGAAGTTACAAACAGATTGAAAAACAACATTGAAAAACAACAACAAAAAAATATATATTCGTTTTCAGAAATTAATAAGAAATTTTTTTAAGGAAGAAAAGAAGAAAAAAAAGAAAAGTTATATAAGAGAGAGAGAGAGAGAGAGAGAGAGAGAGAGAGAGAGAGAGAGAGAGAGAGAGAGAGAGAGAGAGAGAGAAAACAAAAATATTAGTGAAGAAAATTTTACAGGAAGAAAATGAAGGAAAACAAACAAACAAACAAACTTCAGAAAACATATTGAAAGAAGGAAAGAAAGAAAGAAAAGAAAGAAAGAAAGAAAGACAGACTATTTTAATTACTTTTCAGGTGTTATACTCTCTCTCTCTCTCTCTCTCTCTCTAAATATTTTCTTTCTTACAGGAAAATAATAATAATAATAATAATAATAATAATAATAATAAAGTTTATATTGAAGAAGAAGAAGGAAGGTCAGCATGATAGACTGACCGTGTGCAAAAAGGTCAGCAAGCATCATCAGAGAGAGGGATGTCAGCATTAGTCAGCATATACTCAGCAGAGGATAGCCAGCAAGAACTCACTCAGCACAGACACTCAGCACATATCGTCAGCAAAAACAGTGAGCGAGAAGCCAGCATATCGTCAGCAGAAGATAGCCAGCAAGAACTCACTCAGCACATATCATCAGCAAATACAGTGAGCAAGAAGCCAGCATATCGTCACCACAAGATAGCCAGCAAGAACTCGCTCAGCACTTGACTCAGCATAACAACCCAAGCCAACTCAGCGCTGACCAACTCCCAAACTAAGCACTTCTCGAGGTCATCACCACCACAGAGGTCAGGTCAGCCCTATGATGGGAGGGCGGCGAGGTCAAACAAGCTATGACACTCGCACCTATGGTATGGTATGTAAGCCTCGGGGTCAGCGGAGGTCAGGACTTGGGTCAGCATTGTCTGTGTGTGGGGTAAGGTAGTGCTGACTTGGTGCTGAGTGTGTGTGTGTGTGTTTGTGTGTTGGTGAGGGTGTTTGTTTACTAAGTTATATCTTGTTGTTTATATTTTTGTGTGTTTGTGTGTTGGTAATTTTGTGGCACTGTTAAAGTATTTGGGAGAGTCTTGTATTGTGGCACTCTAAGTAATATTGGGTTTTATGGCACTCTGTGAATCTTTTGTGGGTTATATTATGGCACGGGTGATATTATATTCCTATGCTGTGTGGAGGTCTGGCACTAGTCTCAATCTATTGTATTGTGGCACTCTTTAAGAAATATTGGGTTTTATGGCACTCTGTGAATCTTTTGTGGGTTATATTATGGCACTGGTGATATTATATTCCTATGCTGTGTGGAGGTCTGGCACTATTCTCAATCTATTATACTATGGCTCGTGTATTGTGGCACTCTTTAAGAAATATTGGGTCTTTACTGTGGCACTGATGATATGTGGCTCTGGGTGTGCCAATTATGTATCCAGTAAGATTTTGTGTGTGTGGTTTGGCACTGAAAAGTAGACATAAAAATCTACCAGGCTCATGTTAGGAATTTATATGTATTATGTGTGTGTGTGTGTGTGTGTGTGTGTGTGTGTGTGTTAAATGATATGTAGTCTTGGGTGTGATACATTGATGAATTTATATACACATGTGCGTGTGTGTGTAACTGTGTGTGTGTGTGTGTGTGTGTGTGTGATATTTCTGGCATAACAACCTGACCTACCCTAACTAAACATTCCCACTCTCATAACTGACCCAACCTGACCTCTCTCTCACACAGGGCACAAGAGGAGGAGGAGGAGGGGGTGCC
Source organism: Eriocheir sinensis (assembly GCF_024679095.1). NCBI lineage: Eukaryota > Metazoa > Arthropoda > Malacostraca > Decapoda > Varunidae > Eriocheir > Eriocheir sinensis. Next base: position 1,085,290 of record NC_066572.1, read on the forward strand.
AGTGCCGAGGGCCAGGGCACAACATGGCGCGGCGTTCTCAAGAAAATGAAAATCCTCCTTCCGTTCATCTGGCCAAGGAAAAATATCTTCCTTCAACTTTCCGTCCTGATCTGCTTCTTCCTCCTCATCATCGGACGCGTCGCAAACGTGTTCGTGCCCATATACTACAAGCTGATAGGTGAGTCTAGTAGTAGTAGTAGTAGTAGTAGAAGTAGGGTTGCAATGGTATAAATCAGTAAAGAATGACCTCACTTTGTTGTATGGAAAGTCTCATTAGCAAGGAAGCATATATGAATTTTCTAAGACCTATAGTAACTGTTATGGGATTTCGCTAGGTCAGGTCAGGTCAGGTCAAGGTATAAATCAACGCAGAATGACCTCACTTTGTTGTATGGAAAGTCTCATTAGCAAGGAAGCATATATGAATTTTCCAAGACCAATATTAACCATGCAAAAAAAACTCTAGAATCACACCCAGACCCCTAAAACTCCCTGTACCCGACAGTTGACGGCCTTGGGGGCAGTGGGGGGGAGCCGACCTTTGTGTGGGGTGCTGTCCTGACCTATGTGTGCCTCAAGTTCCTGCAGGGGGGCGGCACTGGAGGTATGGGGTTCCTGAACAACCTCCGCTCTCTGCTATGGATATCCGTTCAACAGTACACCTCACGGGAAGTTCAGGTATGGGGAGGAGGAGGAGGAGGAGAGGAGAGGAGAAGAGGAGAGGAGGAGGAAGAGGAGTGGTTTGCAGTTAAGAATATTGGAAGATAGGAAGAGGAGGAGGAGGAGAAGGAAGAAGAGGAGGAGGAGGAGGAGGAGAAGAGATGATTTGAAAGTTAAGAATATTGGAAGATAGGAAGAGGAAGGAGGAGGAGGAGGAGGAGGAGGAAGAAGAGGAGAGGAGTTGTGGTTTGAAGTTGAGAATATAGGAAGATATGGAAGAGGAAGGAGGAGGAGGAAGAAGAGGAAGAGGAGGAGGAGGAGAGAGAAGAGGTGGTTTGAAAGTTAAGAATATAGGAAGAGGAAGGAGGAGGAGGAGGAGGAGGAGGAGGAGGAGGAAGAGGAAGAAGAAGAGGAGGAGGAGGGAGAAGAAATCAGAAAAAAACTCACACACACACACACACACACACTCACCTATTAAATCTCCTCCCCCGCCGCCTCCTCCTCCTCCTCCTCCTCCTCCTCCTCCTCCTCCTCTTCCCTCCCCCCCATAGGTCCAGCTGTTCACACACCTGCATGGGCTGTCCCTGCGTTGGCACCTGGGACGCAAAACTGGCGAGGTCCTGCGAGTTATGGACAGGGGGACAAATTCGATCAACACACTCCTGTCATATATCGTCTTCAAGTGAGTGCGTTGGTGTGTGTGTGTGTGTGTGTGTGTGTGTGTGTGTGTGCCATGGTCTGATCACAAGCTGGTCTCTTTATAACCAGGATTCCAGGCCAAGCAAGATGTTTTGAGCAAGATTGTGTCGGCAAGATAGTTTTAAGTGTGTGTTTGGGGCAAGATTGGTTGGCTGTGTGTGTGTGTGTGTGTGTGTGTGTGTGAGTGTGTGTGTGTGAGTGTGTTCTACCATGGTCTAAACACATGGTGGACTTGTCATTAGCAGAACACCAAACCAAGGAAACACATAATTGCAATATATATTATGATACAAATTTTGATTGTTTTAGCCATTAATGTTTCTTCTTCCTCCTCCTCTTCCTCCTCCTCCTCCTCCTCCTCCACAGTATCTTCCCCACAGTCATTGACATCACCGTTGCAGTCATCTACTTCACAGCGGCATTCAACTACTGGTTTGGCCTGATTGTGTTTCTAACCATGGCCATATACCTGGGTGAGTGTACCAGTAGTAGTAGTAGTAGTAGTAGTAGTAGTAGTAGTAGTAGTAGTTGTAGTAGTTTCTGTATTCTCTCTCCCCATCCCTCCGGCTCACAACCGAGAGAGCCCGGGTTCGATTCCCGGGTGGAGTGGAAAAATTTGGGCGGCTTTTCCGATACCCTACGCCCCTGTCCACCCAGCAGTGAATGGGTGCCAGGTATTGATCAGGGCTTGTGTCCCGTCTCCTGGGGTCTGTTCCCTTCTCCTATGATTCCTTTCCTTCCTGTCTCTCTCCGGCATATGACCACAGACGTTGCGCCCACTAAACAAAACTTTCCTTCCTTCCCCTTCTGTCTCTCTCCGGCATATGACCACAGATGTTGCGCCCATTAAACAAAACTTTCCTTCCTTCCCCTTCTGTATCTCTCCGGCATATGACCACAGATGTTGCGCCCACTAAACAAAACTTTCCTTCCTTCCCCTTCTGTCTCTCTCCGGCATATGACCACAGATGTTGCGCCCACTAAACAAAACATTCCTTCCTTCCCCTTCTGTCTCTCTCCGGCATATGACCACAGATGTTGCGCCCACTAAACAAAACTTTCCTTCCTTCCCCTTCTGTATCTCTCCGGCACATGACCACAGATGTTGCGCCCACTAAACAAAACTTTCCTTCCTTCCCCTTCTGTATCTCTCCGGCACATGACCACAGATGTTGCGCCCACTAAACAAAACATTCCTTCCTTCTCCTGTCTCTCTCCGGCATATGACCACAGATGTTGCGCCCACTAAACAAAACTTTCCTTCCTTCCCCTTCTGTATCTCTCCGGCACATGACCACAGATGTTGCGCCGACTAAACAAAACATTCCTTCCTTCCCCTTCTGTCTCTCTCCGGCACATGACCACAGATGTTGCGCCCACTAAACAAAACTTTCCTTCCTTCCCATCCCTCCCCCCTAATCCCCCCTCCTCCCCCCTGCCAGGCACCACCATTGGCCTCACGGAGTGGCGCACCAAGTACCGTCGCCAGATGAACCTTGCAGACAATGAGCAGCGTGCCCGGGCCGTGGACTCCCTGCTGAATTTTGAGACAGTCAAGTATTACAACGCTGAGCAGTACGAGGTCACCAGGTACAAGGACGCTCTGCTCACCTACCAGGCAAGTACCGGTGGTGTGGTGGTGGTGGTGGTGTAGTATTAGGGAGGGAGTGTGGGATTAGCAGCACTGGTCAGCATCGGTGCAGTGGAGCCAAACACACGCATTGCTAAAACAGTGTTGCGGCTGCTGGTCCACGTGGAGGCTCCCAGTGGATGCCCTGTATCATGACCACGAGCGCTACTTCTCGTGTCCACCACTGCCGGTGAAGCCAACCACTCCAATCAGTCTGCAGTGATACTTTGTGTGTTGGTGTGTGTGTGTGAAAGCCTCCAGGCACCTCCAGTGTTTACCAGCGGCAGTGTTGCTGAGTGTCCATGGGCAGAACGGGCCAAAGGCTTCTTCCTGTCTGCTGCTGCCTGAGGTGGAAAAGTGTAGTAGTAGTAGTAGTAGTAGTAGTAATAGTATCAATCAAAACAAGTGTATAGTCTGGCTGCAGTAGTAGTAGTAGTAGTAGTAGTAATAGTATCAATCAAAACAAGTGTATAGTCTGGCTGCAGTAGTAGTAGTAGTAGTAGTAGTAGTAGTAGTAATATGAATCAATACAAGTGTGTAGTCTGGCTGCAGTAGTAGTAGTAGTAGTAGTAGTAATAGTATCAATCAAAACAAGTGTATAGTCTGGCTGCAGTAGTAGTAGTAGTAGTAGTAGTAGTAGTAGTAATAGTATCAATCAAAACAAGTGTATAGTCTGGCTGCAGTAGTAGTAGTAGTAGTAGTAGTTGTTGCAAGAACAGTATCAGTAATTCTGCAACACTCACCCACCCATGTCTCCCCCAGGCTGAGGAGTGGAAATCCAACGCTACTCTATGCCTGCTGAACACCATCCAGAACGTGGTGATCAACGCAGGGCTGCTGGCGGGGTCGCTGCTGTGTGCCTGGCTGGTGGCCGAGGCGCACACCCTCACTGTGGGGGACTATGTGCTGTTCTCCACCTATATCATGCAGCTGTACACTCCACTCAACTGGTTTGGCACATACTACCGCATGATTCAGCAGAACTTTGTGGACATGGAGAACATGTTTGACCTGCTCAAGGAACAGCAGGAGGTGTTGGACCAGGTGAGGGAGGGAGGGAGGGAGGAGGAGGTGTGTGTGTGTGGGTGGGTGTTTTTTTTGTGTGTTTTTTTAGGCAAGTGATTTTGACCCCTGACCTCCACCAACACCAGCACTGCACTTTCCTGAGGTCATAGTAGTAGTAGTAGTAGTAGTAGTAGTAGTGGAGCAGGATTGAATGTGCAGAGAGGGAGTGCCAGAACAGGGAGAGAGGGAGACACTTTTTAATTTTTTTATTATTATTTTATTCTTTTACATGTATGCCTATAGGGCCAGTAGGCTTGCTTGAGGGGCCTGGATGGTGTTCGGCCCCACCCCATCATGGCAAGTGTTTATAGTGGCGCCATCTTCCCTTGGCTCATGCTGCTGGACGGGTTGATGGCTGGTCTTCAGGACGGCATGTGGGTAGTTTTAAGCCACTCGGCAGTGACTTAAAAATCCCAGGTGGTAGCGTGGGGATTCGAACCCGCGTCGTCCATCACGCGGTGAATGTGGGCCCAGCACACTACCACTCAGCCACAAAATGATGGTGGTCTACACACACACACACACACACACACACACACACACACACACTGGGAAATTAACAAGGTCACTCATCACCTGAGCTTAACCAAACACAGCAAGTCCACGAATCCAGGTTGCAGGGGTCAAGGGTCACACAGCCTCATTACTTAACCAGGTTGTAGTAATACCATTGCCTCCATAATAAGTGTACCAGGTAGTTATAAGTAGGAGGTGAGATTGATTTTAATTATGGACGTTAATTCATGTTTTTTTCTCCTCCTCCTCTTCCTCCTCCTCCTCCACCTCCTCCTCTCAATTGTGGCTGTTAATTCATACTTTTTCTTCCTCCTCCTCCTCCTCCTCCTCGTCCTCTTCCTCCTCCTCGTCCTCTTCCTCCTCCTCCTCCACCTCCTCCTCCTCCTCCTCCTCTCAATTGTGGCTGTTAATTCATACTTTTTCCTCCTCCTCCTCCTCCTCTTCCTCTTCCTCTTCCTCCTCCTCCTCCTCCTCCTCCTCCACCTCCTCCTCTCAATTGTGGCTGTTAATTCATACTTTTTCTTCCTCCTCCTCCTCCTCCTCCTCCTCTCAATTGTGGCTGTTAATTCATACTTTTTCCTCCTCCTCCTCCTCCTCTTCCTCTTCCTCTTCCTCGTCCTCCTCCTCGTCCTCTTCCTCCTCCTCCTCCTCCTCTCAATTGTGGCTGTTAATTCATACTTTTTCCTCCTCCTCCTCCTCCTCCTCCTCTTCCTCGTCCTCTTCCTCCTCCTCCTCCTCCTCCTCCTCCTCCTCTCAATTGTGGCTGTTAATTCATACTTTTTCTTCCTCCTCCTCCTCATCCTCCTCCTCCTCCTCCTCCTCCTCCTCTCAATTGTGGCTGTTAATTCATACTTTTTCTTCCTCCTCCTCCTCCTCCTCCTCCTCCTCGTCCTCTTCCTCTTCCTCCTCCTCCCAATTGTGGCTGTTAATTCATACTTTTTTTTCCTCCTCCTCCTCCTCCTCCATCATTCTCCTCCTCCTCCTCCTCCTCCTCCTCCTCCTCCTCCTCCTCCTCCAGGATGACGCCATCAGCCTTGCCGCACCCCAGGGCAGGATTGAGTTCCGGGATGTCACCTTCTCCTACACCCCTGAGCGGCCCATCTTAAAGTGTGTGTCCTTCATGGTGGAGCCTGGACACACCCTGGCCGTGGTGAGTGTGTGCGTGTGTGTGTGTGCGTGTGTGTGTGTGTTTTACCTCACATTGCCATATCAAACCAAATAGGCCTTATGTCATCCACTTGTACCAAGCCTAATCTTGTTCCACCAAGCTGTACCAAGCCTGACTGACCCCCCCCCAAGACTGACAATGCCCCCGAAGCCTGACAGAGCCCACCCTCAAGACTGACAATGCCCCCAAAGCCTGACAGAGCCCACCCTCAAGACTGACAATGCCCCCCAAGCCTGACAGAGCCCCCCTCAAGTCTGACAATGCCCCCCAAGCCTGACAGAGCCCCCCCCAAGACTGACAATGCCCCCCAAGCCTGACAGAGCCCCCCCCAAGACTGACAATGCCCCCCAAGCCTGACAGAACCCCCCCAAGACTGACAATGCCCCCCGAGCCTGACTGACCCCCCCTCAAGACTGACAATGCCCCCGAAGCCTGACAGAGCCCCCCCCAAGACTTTCAATGCCCCACAAGACTGACAGAGCCCCCCCCAAGACTGACAATGCCCCCAAGCCTGACAGAGCCCCCCAAGACTGACAATGCCCCCAAGCCTGACTGACCCCCTCAAGACTGACAATGCCCCCAAGCCTGACAGAGCCCCCCAAGTCTGACAATGCCCGCAAGACTGACAATGCCCCCGAAGCCTGACAGAGCCCACCCTCAAGACTGACAATGCCCCCCAAGCCTGACAGAGCCCCCCCCAAAGACTGACAATGCCCCAAGCCTGACAGAGCCCCCCAAGTCTGACAATGCCCCCAAGCCTGACTGACCCCCCTGCCAAGCCTGACACAGCCCCCCTCTCCCCCTCCCCCCCCGGTTGGCCCCACAGGCAGCGGCAAGAGCACCATCATGAGGCTGCTGTTCCGTTTCTACGACGTGTGTGGCGGGGCGGTGCTAGTGGACGGGCTGGACCTGCGCCACTACTCCCAGGCCTCCCTCAGGCAGGCCATGGGTGTGGTGCCCCAGGACACTGTGCTCTTCAACAACACCATATTGTGAGGACCTCTTGGTGCTGTTGTTATGTTGTTGTTGTTATGTGAAGGCTTCCATTTGTGTGGTGAGGGTAGTGGTGGGGTATTTAGTTGACCCAGGCGTGAGGTGTACGGTATCCTGCCCTGGCAACTTGGTGTGTCAGTGTGTGTGTGTGCATGTGTGGTGTGTGTGTGTGACAGCCATAGACACTTGCCAGGGTCACTAACCTGCAGCGAGAATAACCTTCCCAGACAAGTACGACACCAAGGTAAGGGATTGGATTGTCTTTAAGAGGATTGGAACCTGTTAAAAGGGATTGGGTGATGTTATAAGGGATTAGGGAGGAGAGGAGATGCTGGAGATGGTTAGGACTTGGAGTTAAGACTGGTATTACTGTCACCAAGATCCGTTTGCTTACTTGGCAAGACTGCTCATTGTAATCACCGAGCGGCCCTCCTGCTGTCCACCACGGAGAAAACTATCATGCTGTATGTTACTAAACCAGCTGTTTGGAACACTGCTGCCAAGGTATGACTCAAAATCACCAATAACTGTCAGTGTTTGTTATTGTTGGTGCATGTTACTGATGCTGGCAACTGTGTGCTGGGTGACACATCCTACACCCAGGGACCATGCTGGGTGACACATCCTACACCCAGGGACCATGCTGGGTGACGCAACACACCACGATGGGCAGTGTTAGGTGGACTGACTACTAGTACTAATATTATAGGTGACCTGACTGTAGACCTGTCCCACTACTAGTACTAATATTATAGGTGACCTGACTGTAGACCTGCCCCACTACTAGTACTAATATTATAGGTGACCTGACTGTAGACCTGCCCCACTACTAGTACTAATATTATAGGTGACCTGACTGTAGACCTGCCCCACTACTAGTACTAATATTATAGGTGACCTGACTGTAGACCTGCCCCACTACTAGTACTAATATTATAGGTGACCTGACTGTAGACCTGCCTCCCTTACAACCACTATTACTTCTACCACATTCCACCTACCACCCCACAGCTACAACATCCACTACGGGCGGGTGACAGCCACTGAGCAGGAGGTGAAGGATGCAGCCAGCCACGCAGACATTCACGACAAGATCCTGACCTTCCCAGACAAGTACGACACCAAGGTAAGGGATTCGATTGTCTTTAAGAGGATTGGAACCTGTTAAAAGGGATTGGGTAATGTTATAAGGGATTAGGGAGGAGAGGAGATGCTGGAGATGGTTAGGACTTGTATGGTAAGGGATTGAGGAGGATTATAAGGAATTGGAGAGTCTTACAAGGGATTGGGGAGGGTTGCAGAGGATTGGAACCTGTTGAAAGGGATTGGGTGATGTTATAAGGGATTAGGGAGGAGAGGAGATGCTGGAGATGGCTAGAACATGTATGGTAAGGGATTGAGGAGGATTATAAGGAATTGGATAGTCTTACAAGGGATTGGGGAGGGTTACAGAGGATTGGAACCTGTTAAAAGGGATTGGGTACTGTTATAAGGGATTAGGGAGGAGAGGAGATGCTGGAGATGGCTAGGACATGTATGGTAAGGGATTGAGGAGTGTTATAAAGGATCAAGGAGGGTCATACGAGGATCAAAGAGGGTCATAGGAGGATCAGGGAAGATTAACCTGTCTGCTGTGGGTTCCTGAATCTGTGAGTGTCTGGAAAACGGGCCTACAAATTACCACAGTCATTTGATAGGGGTCTATAGGCCTAGGTAATGTAACAAAGCTATGCACTGAGGCCATAATCCCTTGACCCTATAGGTGAGAAAATTAATAAGTAGAGGGAAGACAGATTAGAAAAAAATATATTAGTATGACTCTATAGGCCTAGATAATGTAACACAGCCACACACAAATATTAGTAGAGATTATAATAGATGTTACAGATTTGTGCACTGAGGCCGTGATCCCTTCCCTACAGGTGGGGGAGAGGGGAGAGAGAGAGATAATTTTTTTTAGCTCTAAGATTCAAGGCGTCAATGTAACAAAACTGTGCACTGGGGCCATGAACCTTTCTCTGTAGGTAGGAGGGAGAGAGAGAAAGAGAGAGAGAGGATAATGTAACAAATTTGCACACTGAGGCCATGATCCCTTCCCTACAGGTGGGAGAGAGGGTAGAGAAAGACAGAGACAGAGATTTTTATGGGTCTCGGATTCAAGGAGTAATGTAACAAAACTGTGCACTGGGGCCATGAACCTTTCTCTATAGGTAGGAGGGAGAGAGAGAAAGAGAGAGAGAGGATAATGTAACAAATTTGCACACTGAGGCCATGATCCCTTCCCTACAGGTGGGTGAGAGGGTAGAGAGAGACAGAGACAGAGAGATTTTTATGGGTCTCGGATTCAAGGAGTAATGTAACAAAACTGTGCACTGGGGCCATGAACCTTTCTCTATAGGTAGGAGGGAGAGAGAGAAAGAGAGAGAGAGGATAATGTAACAAATTTGCACACTGAGGCCATGATCCCTTCCCTACAGGTGGGTGAGAGGGTAGAGAGAGACAGAGAGAGAGAGAGATTTTTATGGGTCTCGGATTCAAGGCATCAATGTAACAAAACTGTGCACTGGGGCCATGAACCTTTCTCTGTAGGTAGGAGGGAGAGAGAGAATGAGAGAGAGAGGATAATGTAACAAATTTGCACACTGAGGCCATGATCCCTTCCCTACAGGTGGGTGAGAGGGGAGAGAGAGACAGAGAGAGAGAGATTTTTATGGGTCTCGGATTCAAGGAGTAATGTAACAAAACTGTGCACAGGGGCCATGAACCTTTCTCTATAGGTAGGAGGGAGAGAGAGAAAGAGAGAGAGAGGATAATGTAACAGATTTGCACACTGAGGCCATGATCCCTTCCCTACAGGTGGGTGAGAGGGTAGAGAAAGACAGAGACAGAGATTTTTATGGGTCTCGGATTCAAGGAGTAATGTAACAAAACTGTGCACAGGGGCCATGAACCTTTCTCTATAGGTAGGAGGGAGAGAGAGAATGAGAGAGAGAGGATAATGTAACAAATTTGCACACTGAGGCCATGATCCCTTCCCTACAGGTGGGTGAGAGGGGCCTTAAGCTGAGCGGAGGAGAGAAGCAGAGAGTGGCCATTGCTCGGACCATTCTCAAGAGTCCCACATTTATACTTCTGGATGAGGCCACCAGCGCCCTCGACACACAGACAGAGCGGAATATACAGGTATGGGGGGGGAGGAGGAGGAGGAGGAGGAGGGGGAGGAGGCGGAGGAAGAGGAGGAGGAGGAGGAGGCAAAGAGGAGGGTTGTTTTTAGAGAAGGGAAAGGAAGGGAGTGTGTGTGTGTGTGTGTGTGTGTGTGTGTGTGTGTGTGTGTGGGAGAGAGAGAGGAGGAAGAAGGAAGAGGAGGAGGAGGAGGAAGAGGAGGAAGAGGAGGAGGAGGAGGAGGCAAAGAGGAGGGTTGTTTTTAGAGAAGGGAAAGGAAGGGAGTGTGTGTGTGTGTGTGTGTGTGTGTGTGTGTGTGGGAGAGAGAGAGAGAGAGGAGGAAGAAGGAAGAGGAGGAGGAGGAGGAAGAGGAGGAGGAGGAGGAGGCAAAGAGGAGGGTTTTTTTCGAGAAGGGAAAGGAAGGGTGTGTGTGTGTGTGTGTGTGTGTGTGTGTGTGTGTGTGGGAGAGAGAGAGAGGAGGAAGAAGGAAGAGGAGGAAACATGGAAACATGGAAACGCAGGCAACAGAAAGCCTATTGGCTCATTACGAGGTTGCCCGTTCTGGTGATTTAATCTGCTCGACAGCCTGGGGCCTGGGGAGCAGATGAAAGCACCTCGATATTGAGGAGCAGATGAAAGCGCCTCGATATTGAGGAGCAGATGAAAGCAACTCAATATTCAGTTTACTCCCGACGCAGCGAAGTGACGGTCGATTCTATATTTGAAGGAGTTGATAGTATTCGCATTTACTACTTCTGAAGGAAGATTGTTCCAGTGGCGGATGACTCGGTTTGAAAAGAAACTCCTTCCGATGTCTGTGTTACATCTACTAGACTGAATGGGTAAACCGTTATTTCTAGTTCTTAGGTTGGTTTGCAATTCAAAGAAATTGGAGTAATCGACGTTATTGAATTTTTTTAGATACTTGAAGACTTGAATCATATCTCCTCGTAGGCGTCTTTTCTCCAATGTAAAGAGATTGAGTCGCTTGAGTCGTTCCTCGCACGGTTGAGCCCTTAAGGTTGGTATCATTATCGTGGCGCGTCGTTGAATCCTTTCCAGTAAATCAATGTCCTTTCTGTAATTAGGAGACCAGAACTGTACTGCATACTCGAGGTGCGGTCTTACCATGGAATTATACAAGGATAGCATCACGTCTGGCGTTTTACACTCGAAGTTCCTCGCTATGAACCCGAGCATAGTGTTGGCTTTGTTGTATGCTTTTATACAGTGATTCGCGTGTTTCAGGTCACTGCTGATATTGACTCAAGATCCTTTTCCTCCTGCATCGCTTGCAGAGGTTTCCCATTCATGATGTATGTGTGGTTACTATTTATAGACCCAATGTGCATGACTTTGCATTTGTCAACATTAAAGGACATTTGCCATTTTTCCGACCATTCGATAATGTGATTGAGGTCTTTCTGAATGATTTCGCAGTCGGTCTTTGTGAGGGCCTTTCCCCCCACCTTAGTGTCATCAGCAAATTTCGATATTGTGGATTTCAGTCCTGATTCGAGGTCGTTGATATATATGATGAAGAGAATGGGTCCCAGCACTGACCCTTGAGGCACTCCACTAGTGACTGGAAGCCAATCGGAAGGCTGTCCGTTGAGTAGTACTCGTTGTTTTCTGTCGGTGAGCCAATCTCTTATCCACGCGATCAGATTGGCTCCAATGCCAGCCGAGTGCAGTTTCTTAAGGAGTCGCTCGTGCGGTACCTTGTCGAAGGCTTTCTGAGAGTCCAGGTATATAACATCACTGGGGATGTGGGGATCCCAGTTCTTATATATACCTTGGAAGAAGTCTAATAGATTAGATTAGGCAGGAGCGCTTGTTTCTGAAGCCATGCTGGGTGTCGGAGATTACATTATTGTCTTCTAGAAACTTAACAAGTTTGTCTCTAATAATCTTTTCGAGTATTTTTCCTGCCACTGATGTCAAACTTATGGGCCTGTAGTTTAATGCAACGCTTTTGTCTCCTTTTTTGAAAATCGGTGTCACGTTCGCCATCTTCCAGTCTTCCGGGACCTTGTTCAATTGAACAGACTGGTTGAATATGTTAGTGAGTGGCTGAAGTATTTGTTGTTTAAGCTCTTTTAATAACCGCGGGGACAAACCGTCAGGTCCTGTTGACTTGTTCGTGTTGAGTTTATCCAAATACTTTTTCACTTCTTGGTCGCATATTGAGTCAGTTTTCAGTGGCGTGATTCCCCGGGTCAGGGCTCTCGGGCATCGTTTCGATGTCCTCGACTGTGAATACGGATGCGAAGTTACTGTTGAGGATTCTAGCCATCTGTTTACTGTCCTGAGTTACA
>NC_066572.1:1102500-1105000 GCF_024679095.1 Eriocheir sinensis
GTCTAAATCTTACTGGTGGATGCTGGGAAAGGTCGAATCTTACTGGTGGATGCTGGGAAAGGTTGAATCTTACTGGTGGATGCTGGGAAAGGTCAAATCTTACTGGTGGATGCTGGGAAAGGTTAAAATCTTACTGGTGGATGCTGGGAAAGGTCAAATCTTACTGGTGGATGCTGGTAACGTTAAAATCTTACTGGTGGATGCTGGGAAAGGTCAAATCTTACTGGTGGATGCTGGGAAAGGTTAAAATCTTACTGGTGGATGCTGGGAAAGGTCAAAATCTTACTGGTGGATGCTGGGAAAGGTTAAAATCTTACTGGTGGATGCTGGGAAAGGTTAAAATCTTACTGGTGGATGCTGGGAAAGGTCAAATCTTACTGGTGGATGCTGGGAAAGGTTAAAATCTTACTGGTGGATGCTGGGAAAGGTCTAAATCTTACTGGTGGATGCTGGGAAAGGTCAAAATCTTACTGGTGGATGCTGGGAAAGGTTAAAATCTTACTGGTGGATGCTGGGAAAGGTCAAAATCTTACTGGTGGATGCTGGGAAAGGTTAAAATCATACTGGAGGATGCTGGGAAGGTCAAAATCTTACTGGTGGATGCTGGGAAAGGTTAAAATCTTACTGGTGGATGCTGGGAAAGGTCAAAATCTTACTGGTGGATGCTGGGAAAGGTTAAAATCTTACTGGTGGATGCTGGGAAAGGTCAAAATCTTACTGGTGGATGCTGGGAAAGGTCAAAATCTTACTGGTGGATGCTGGGAAAGGTTAAAATCTTACTGGTGGATGCTGGGAAAGGTCAAATCTTACTGGTGGATGCTGGGAAAGGTCAAAATCTTACTGGTGGATGCTGGGAAAGGTTAAAATCTTACTGGTGGATGCTGGGAAAGGTCAAAATCTTACTGGTGGATGCTGGGAAAGGTCAAATCTTACTGGTGGATGCTGGGAAAGGTCAAAATCTTACTGGTGGATGCTGGGAAAGGTCAAAATCTTACTGGTGGATGCTGGGAAAGGTCAAATCTTACTGGTGGATGCTGGGAAAGGTTGAATCTTACTGGTGGATGCTGGGAAAGGTCAAAATCTTACTGGTGGATGTTGGGAAAGGTCAAATTTTACTGGTGGATGCTGAGAAAGGTCAAAATCTTACTGGTGGATGCTGGGAAAGGTCAAATCTTACTGGTGGATGCTGGGAAAGGTTAAAATCTTACTGGTGGATGCTGGGAAAGGTCAAAATCTTACTGGTGGATGCTGGGAAAGGTTAAAATCTTACTGGTGGATGCTGGGAAAGGTCAAAATCTTACTGGTGGATGCTGGGAAAGGTTAAAATCTTACTGGTGGATGCTGGGAAAGGTCAAAATCTTACTGGTGGATGAAATTGGATGAAAAATATAGAAAAAATAAGTTTGATAATTAGTTAAAAAGATTATTGTTATTATTATTATTATTATTATTATTATTATTATTATTATTATTATTATTATTATTATTATTGTTGTGAAAATAAAAATATATATTGTGAAGATTATTTGAATTACAACACAGAGAGAGAGAGAGAGAGAGAGAGAGAGAGAGAGAGAGAGAGAGAGAGAGAGAGAGATTGATTGAAACTTTTATTGACAAGCAAACACATCTGTGGAGAGAGAGAGAGAGAGAGAGAGGGAGACAGAGAGAGAGAGAGAGAGAGAGAGAGGAAGGAAAATCAGAAATAGAGAGAGAGAGAGAGAGAGAGAGGGAGACAGAGAGAGAGAGGAAGGACACGAAATACAGGAAGGAAAATCAGAAATATATATATAGAGAGAGAGAGAGAGAGAGAGAGAGAGAGAGAGAGAGAGAGAGAGGACACGGAATACAGGAAGGAAAATCAGAAATAAAGAGAGAGAGAGAGAGAGAGAGAGAGAGAGAGAGAGAGAGAGAGAGAGAGAGAGACCCATCATATCAAGGTAATTTCCGGTTAATAAATACAAGATAAGGAAGAAAAATTGAGAGAAACGAAGAAAAAGGAGAAAAAATAATATAAATAAATGCTTGCAAAGTCTCAACCAATCAGAATCAAGCACATCTCAATCCCTGCGTTCCTATTGGCCGAGAGATCGAGAGCACAAGTGACGTCATTGATACTGTGCTTGCTAACTCTCGGCCAATCAGAATCAAGCTTAGTCTTATCCCTGCGTTCTGATTGGCTGAGAGACTGATATACTGGCATTACTGGGTTGCTTATGTGCTTGCTAACTCTCGACCAATCAGAAGCGTCCCTATCTCAATCCCTGCGTTCCTATTGGCTGAGAGATCGTATGCATGGAGTCTAGCTACTGATGCTGTGTGCTTGCTAAGTCTCAACCAATCAGAAGCGTCCCTATCTCAATCCCTGCGTTCCTATTGGCTAAGAGATCGACAATACAAGTAACGTCATTGATACTGTGCTTGCTGACTCTCGACCAATCAGAATCAAGCATCGTCTTATCCCTGTCTTCCTATTGGCTGAGAGAGCATAGGGGAGGAG